>NC_051071.1:9167808-9253147 GCF_004664715.2 Peromyscus leucopus | reverse complement strand
TGCCAACCCCTAGAAATAATAAAAATACATTCATCATGGATATTGAATGCAGACGTGCCTGCAGTGCGCTGGCAAAGAGGCAGTCAGTTATGGAGAGGGGAACTTGGGGGTTTTTGCACAAGCCTGGCTACAATTGTGTGTCTCCACCAGAGAGGAAGGATCCTAGTCCAATGCTTGGCATGGCAGCCACGAAGGTGCCCAGAATAACTATTATTACAATATGCAACAAAAGGAGGAGAGAGACAGGGAGTTGAGGTGAAAAGCTTTCAAGTCAGTTAAATTCATGAGGGCTGTGGAAGCTCAAATTGAAATTATCTCACTCTGTGCTGATAAATAAGGGAACTCTGGTACCTAAATCATGACACTAACTATACGTTTCGATTTTTTTAAGTAGTGATTAGGTGGATACTCTGGGAACCTACCAGCCTTCGCAGAGATAACAGACTCAACTTAATATCAACTTAAAAAGAGACTTGAATTCTAACCAATCTCATGTAATGAATTGAAATTCTATAGCTTTCGGGGAGGGGGGAGATAAAAAAGCGACAGGGCTCCATTCTCTAACTTGCTGTCAGGAAATATAATTTGTGCTCTCGGTGATTCACCTAGCTCATATGCAGCATGCAAATTTATTTCCCTAATAATCAGACCTGGAGATTGCCCAAGAGGATTAATGGCATCATTCCTTATGACCGCCAGGATATTATGCACCTCTGACATGGAAAAATTGTGTTAGTTCTACAGAGAAAACGCAAGGATATTTGTCCTGCTAGACAATATAATAGGCTGGTGCATCATCAGATTACAATGTCATTTCAAAAACCTTGAATACAAATAATGTACGGGGGGAAATGTTGGAACAACCTTCCTTAATTCAGTAGCCTTGAATTCACATGTATTTTTGTGTGTGCCATATAGAGTATGCATAGTTGGGTTTCTTTTTTTTATTAAAGCTTTCAAACATTGCATGCAAAAAGGGAAGGGTATTATATATTCCATGAGATCTTGTCATTGTTTCTTGGAAAATGGATGAAAAAGACATAAGGGAAGGGCTCTCTCTGTGGCTTTGGTTTATTTTTCTCCTATCCTTATACAGCTCAAGGCAGGGCTCAGAAGCAGAACTTTCACAGATGTATGCTGAGCATAGGAAGTGTGTATCGGGGTGTGCTTGTTGATATGCACAGAGATATGGAAGGCTTTAGCACCCCCCTCCATGTTTTTATTCACACGCAAAATTGTTCGTTTTTTGAATTGTGTTCCACTCAAGGTAAGACGATGCATTTCACAATTGTTGTTTAGGGCCATATTTTATTTTATTTCTTCATCTTTTACAATGAACCGGTCAGAAATTCTCCAGAACCGTAATGTCTCCAGCTGTACTTTAGACCAAAGAACGCTGCCTTGAGACAAGACCAAATTTCATTATTATGCGCATGGGAGCAATAAGATTAGCTCCTACTGCTGCCCCTAAGGTGGAGCAGCGGGAAGAGCCAATGAGATGATGCTAATGTGCATGTTAATAGTATTCTGCTAAAAGAAGTTGGGATAATTAAACATGTACCGTCTCTTTAAGACAGAGCTGCACACATTTTCTTCGGATGGGTGTTTACAAGAATTCCAATTTCAGGTCATAGCCATTCTGAGATTGCTTAAGAAAGAGATGGGAACAACTCATCTTATTCATGTATTCAAGGAACCTTCTAAAATGTGCAAAACATAACAGTTTTAAGGAGCAAAGCATGCATCTTATCCTGACAGAGCTATTTTATTATGTGCACTGTTGTACACTGACCTAATATATGGAGCATTTTTAGCTAATATACCTTGTAGGAACCAGCCTTTAATGTGATGGATTTTATGGTATCTCATTAGGGTGTATTTATATAACCTGATACTAAACACATTTTTAGATTCATGTTCCTTATTAAAATTGTGAGCCACATTGATTTTTAGTTGAAACAGCCACAGAGTCATTTTTACCATTAAGATGGGTAGCTCTGAAGTCACTCCAGAGCACAGCTATTTCCTGGACAAACTTGAGCATGCCACCTTCATAGCTTCAATTAGTGAGGGTACTTCCTCTGAAGCCCACTGCCCTCAAGGGCTTAGCATGCTCTACTAGATTTATCCATAATGAAGAATTTTTCATTTCATAGGAGAATTCTTCTTTATGTTTTCAAAGTGAAAAACAAATAACAACAACAAAAGCCAAACCTGGTATTGTTTTATTTTCCCATCAACAGTTTTTATTTGAGGGATCAGCTCCAATTAATATTGACAAATAGACCCTGGAGTGATAGACACCTTCACAGTGAAGTTTCAGGGTTTTCATAATGAATGTTACAAGACAAGACAGTGTTTATATGAAAGTGTCAGAAAGCAAAAAATTAAAGAAAGGGAGAGAGAAAGAGAGGGAGAGAGGAAGAAAGGGAAAGAGGGAGGGAAGGAAGAAGGAAGGAAGGAAGGAAGGAAGGAAGGAAGGAAGGAAGGAAGGAAGGAAGGAAGGAAAGAAGGAAGGAAGGAAAAAAGGAAGGAAGGACGGGCGAGGAAAATAAAACATTTCAAGTTGTGTTAAACAAAATAATGACTTTCATATGCTAGAGGCTCCGTTTTGTAAACTGATCCTATGAGGTACCTCAGAAGTCAGCTATAAATAGTGTCTCAGGGTATTTTGGAAGGAGTCAGGGGAAATGATGACCTAGAGGTACTGTAAATAGTTTAAATTATTGGAAGGTTTTTCTCAGAAGTGTAATGTGAGAAGGCAGAGGAATGTTTTTCTCTATTGTAACATGAGTGCCCTTTGGAGGCGATCCAAATTCAGATGGCAAATATTTAGAGGAAAAGACTATCTTTGGAGAAAAACAAAGACTGTACTTTTTCTACTTGTTGCAGCAAAACTAGCTAACTCAAGCCAACCAGGAAGAAAGAGAAACAGACAGAAGCATGGATATATTTATTTCAGTTTCTGCATGTAAACTTGAATCTCAAATCCTAAATATAAGGGAGAAGGAATAGAGCCTGAACAATAATACAGAAAGCCAGTTACATGAATATCACTACTTATGTTATTTCATTTTAAAACACATTTGTAATTTTAGCTATAGTCTTTGCAGTTCTCAGTTGTCCAGCAATCACTCTATTTGACCTAAGAAATTTTAAGTCTCAACTTGCTCTCAGACATGAGACAGTTTCTCTTTATTTTGCCCCTGGCCCATTATTCATTATTAAACATTAAAGTTGTGTCAATTACTTTCATATTTGATTATTATCCCAGTTGCCCAACTAGCTAATCCAGTATTCTTTAAAAACATGCCTGGCAGTGATACAGGAAGACACATGGGATAGCATTTTTTGAGTTTTTTTCTTTTCTCGTTAGCCACAGCAATTGGTTAATTCTTTTATTCCCTCCACTACACCACCCCTACACTGATCACCCCTAAATAAGATACTGGGATAACTCATTTATCTTCATCAATGTGAGGCTCAACTTGTAAAGTTTCCTTTGGCAACGTAGAAGAGCCAAGATAAAGTATTTAAGTGGAAATAAGCTGAGCTACTCGGAGAACAATGCCATTGCTAATATCAACAGCCTCACAGTTATTCAGCTTGAGACGTAATTATTTTACCATTATTACATGCAAAGCTTTTAACAAAACATTCACTCCTCCATTTAAGCAGAGAGTTTTATAATTTATTACATCTCTTTGGTCATCAACACACTATACAAACAGTTGGCCACCGGTGACCAATTACATTAAGGTTAAGCAACGTAACTTTAAATTAGAAATAAGCTAATGTATCTTCATCAAGGGCCTGCTGTGTTTTCACTGCTGTTTATGAGATGATACTAAATGTGGATATAGAGCACACTCACTGGGACCAATTCCTTTCGGCCTGAAAATGGGAAAGTCTCAAGTGTACTGGGGTCCAGGGCTAATTAATGGGAAAACATCTGCTTTAAGCATTCAGCTGGAGTCATTTCTATCAACTTCTTAGCAAAGGTGCATGGGAAACTGTCAAAGAGCTAAGTATCTATCATGAACCACATCAATCTGTGACAGGACTGTAAACGGCACACCTCAGTCTTGAATTTCTGGCTGTTTAAGGTATCACTTGTAACCAATATGAGTTTTCTATTTTTCTTTTCTTTGGTTCATGATATTTTCGAGGTACATAAGCAAACTCTTCTATATCCACACCACTTTGAGCCAGGGGACTGCTGAAAGATTCGATGTCAAAACATAAAAGACAAGGCAGCCATGTTCTTCCTGAAACAATCGACTTTAACCACAAAGACATCTATGTTGCTTTATCGTATTACCAAAAAAGACAGCAGGTTTTTCTGAAGAGAAATACCAGTATCACGGTACAAGCATCAGAAGGGATAAGCCTACTTGTTTTGTGCTATTTCATGCTATCAGCACTTGTATAACAGGATTCCAGCTTTAGCAGTGACTAAATAAAGGCACCTGGCCTGTGTGGTCATTTACATAAATCCAACCAGAAGGGATGGAAAACAGTTCTCCCCAACTGCAAAAGGTGGTGTGAGTGGAAGTCTTCAGTAATTCCTTTATCAGAGGCTTCATGTAGATTCTAATTCTTCTTAATCTACTTTTTTGTTTATCTATTGATTGATTTATTTTGGAGGGAAATGAGAGAAAGAGTTAATTTTAATTAATAGTTCAAGAAGCCACATGTCTACTTGTGTGCTCTTTTGGAATAAGCCCTAGAGTTGATGCTTCTTATACAGTTCCATAATCAGGTAAATAACTTTATGATCTTTGTCATCAACAGATATGGAGAGAAAACCATCTACATTATTATTAGTGATTAAGCCAAATTACGTTTATGTTATTTTCTAATAATAATAGGCCAGTAATTGGTGTGCATTAAGTATGTGCTTGAGGAAGAAGCTACTCTGTGACCATTTACCTATACCTAAATGCTCTTTAGGCCAAAAGGCAGTTGTCACTTCCCAGTGAATAGGTGGGAATACACAGTCTAAAATCCCACAGCCTCAAAAAAAGGAGGTTGCTGGGAGTTATTTATGGAAATAGAAACAAGGACCAAGGTATGTTTAAAGAATCTTAACACTTCTCAGTGAGGGGAGAAAATAGTACATTCTTTAGATGTTTAATAATCCCATGAAATTTTTAATATTGCTAAATCGAAATTGTGGCTGCCCCCACTTACATATTCATGCAATAATCGTGTAGTCAACTAATAAGTTGTATTGGTTAATTGCCAAGCTATTTTGCATATGGTTAAGTTGCGCATATAAAAATATGCATGATGAAACATGTAGTGTTTTATAACCCAGAGCAACTAACATGCCCATTCCTAATGCATGCACACACACTGTAACCCAGGACAAATTGCTTGTGTTAGTTACTACCATGGGCTGGCAGGCCAGAAAATACATTTGGTGCCTAATATGCATAAGCACAGAAATATGGTCAGGCTCATTACTGTAATAAAGCTGTGATTTGCCAGCAGGATCAGTAGAAGCACACTTGAAGCAGTCTGTCCCTTCCCCTGGCTCATGTGCCATAAAGCAATGAGGTTGTAACAAGGGTGAATCCTCAATTCAGTTGGGCTACCTTGTCTGGGTTATTTGAACTCTTATTTGCCTTAAGGGCCCATTTGCTTGTCCTAATGTGTACACGGTGATAATGTAGCCATTTACACAATAAGGAAGGTCTGCAAACAGTCATCGGCTCAGCAATAACACCGGGCAGCAAGAGAGTGGAGACCCTGCAACTGTTGGGCCAATTACAGAACTCTGTGCATGCCTCTGAGAACCAGAGAGGGAGCTTTGGATGTGCTACAGTAAAGAGAGCACTGGACAAGAAATGGCCAAATGGATTTCGTTTTACAGCTTGGATGAAATTAAGATCAGGTAGATGAAAGAAAATGCTTTGAGTTCTCTGCTGGAAGTTTATTGTACAAAAGGCTTGGGAAAAGGTATAGAATTTACATAGCATAAAGGCAGAGTAAGATAGAAGTTCTCTGTGGAGGAAAGACACTCAGAGGTCATTTTCTGCTGGGCAGGGGGTGAGAGAGATTCAAAAATGACAGGAATGCAATTCAACTGAGGCAATGGGAAGGCAGTCCTCAAAGGAGCCCTTGCTGAATTAAAACTGCAGCATCTCGATGTCTTGTCCATGGCTGCAGTCACTGCGTTGGCTTGGCAAGGGGCCTCTCAAGCAGAGCAACGAAGCTGAAACTCAGGCTAAAGGGCACTGGTAGAAAATTTTACTTTGCTTCTGTTCCTTCTCATGTCTCTGTTTCTTTGCTTATTTTTTGCCAACGTTTAAGAAAACTGAGCTTTGTATTTTTGCATACAATACACAGGGAACCTGAAATGGTGAGGGAAATGGAAGAGTGGACACAACTAAATCAACACCTATTACAATTTTTCCCCAAGATCTGAAAAGCTTGTCTACTCATCAGTCAGAAAAAAATAATCCAGGAACTTCCACATTCTACTTGCTGTCTGTTTTATAGTGTTTTCTCAGTAAACACCCAGCATGCCAAAGAGACACCAATGCCCAAGCCAACTCTAGTAAACTGGTTCTTAGAACACTACATTGAAAAAGATTATTGCATGGCATTATGTGCCTGAGTTCCAGAGGGGGAGAGCTGTACCTCACCTTTCTACACGCAGTCTGTGTGCCAATCTCCTCCCCCTAGATAACTGAGCACATTCAAGAAGCTCCTCCTTGCAGATCTTGTTCATCCTGCCCTGAATTTTTCACTGGGATATAGAAGAAATCACCAAAGATCATATGTATTACATATCAAATTTACAAAATATTAAGTATTGGTGAGTCTTTGGCTATGTACAGGAAAATATATGATAGACAAAAATAATTCTATGTTTACATTATTTTTGTATGGGAAATGGGCATGCCATGATGTAGGTAAGAGATAACCTTAGCTAATGAGGAGCACATCCAGGTTTGTCTTAGACACAGAAAAGATTGTTGGGTGGATAAGGTGTTTTCTAGGATGCTAAGTATCTGCATCCACTAACACTAACTCCCACAGCCTTCTGTGATGAGTTAGTTACCCAACCAGAAACTCTGTGATGGATTGTTATGTCATCTTCAGGATGCCCCAGACTAAGACACAAAGGCGATGGAAACGGTCTCACACTAAACCAGTGACCATATTGTCTATTATTAGCTAAGAGCATTTATACAGGTGCACATATTTTGTCCCATTCCTAAGACAATCCTGCATTTTCCCTATGTTGATGAGTTCCATCTCATGTTTTCATACTGGAAAGTTTACCCAGCCCTCCATTCTGTCATCACTGCCAATATTATGCTGACCAATGGAGTCTCCAACATCAAAGGGCTTACAGTTCCGTGAAAGTAGGAAGACAGGCCAGAACACAGACAATCCCTACCAATATGTGCTATTATGATCATTTCAGTAGAGAGGTGAGCCAAGGAGCCTGAGTCTCCCTGTGCTGAGCTCCAAAGGGGACAGTGTAGTCTCACTGGACAGTGGGCAGTCAGAATTAGGCTGCAGACATTTTTCAGTCCTGAGTAGCCTTCAGGATGCAGACTGTGGCTTACTCTAGGAAAAAAGTTTTCCTCATCTGAAGGACAGACATCAGCCTAAGACCATATTTATGGTCACTTTAATCAATGATGGGATATTTTCTAGATTGTTCTCTTTAAACTTGAGGTGTCCTGGGAGAAATAGAAACAGCTACTGATGTTTTGTTGAAAGACGTCTCTGTCCATGGGCCACCCCCCATGCAGCTTTCTCAAGTTCTCTTTGGATTTATCTGTTGATCTATGTGCTGTGGCTGTGCTCGAAACATCCCCAAAGGTCCGTAACAGGCCTGCACCGGCCAGGGCCAGCTGCCATTTTGAAGCTGCCACAAATGCTATGGAATGTTTGGCAATAAAAATCAGCTATAAAAGTGTGAAAAATACCAGAGATCCAAATGGGAGATGGGGGAAATGGCTTTTACACCCTTTTAGTGGACATCTGATTTATTTTTTAAATGGAAAAGCCACTTTTATAGCTACTGTAGTTCAATTATCTCTAATTTTACACATTTTATGCAAATTCTCAGCATCTTAATTGCAAATGAGAGAGAAACTTATTTTTTAAAGCAGAACAACAAGGTATAGTTTCGTATTTTCTTTTCAATTTTTAATTCCTATGCTTGGTTCAGCACCATTAAACTTTTAAAACTCGTTTTACACAGTTGTTTAAAATTATGTGTAATTTAAAGAACACTCACATGTTCTCAAACACTCATAGTCTTAAATAAGTAGCTCATTTCACTCCCAGGGCTTACTCTCCTGTTGGAGAAGATACTTACAGTTTCTAAAAGACAGCCAGGATACACTCAACAGTGTTCACAAAACTGTCAGGTCTTTGTTTTGCTTCAAGCACATGAGGTCACATTCTAAGCAACAAGAAGTCCATGAGCTGATGTTTGGCCTGAGTACTCCAGTTTCTGGCCCCGGTATGCTAGTAGATGTTAGATGGTCAAACCTTTGATTTCAATTAAGGGGTGGAAGCAGATTCCAATTTTTTGTATAGAATTTGTTCATTTTCATGGTGAAAACACTCCAGTCATGGTTAATGTCAGTCTGCAAACATTACATCATCAATGTTAATGGGAAAGAAATGTTCAAGGACCCTTGTGACCTGAGCCCCATGGAACCAGCTCTAGTACTGGGACTCCCCAAATTATAGGTTTGCTTGGGGGTGCTCACCTGACCTAATCTGACTAGAAAAGCCAGAGGTAAAAATGCAAATCTGAAGTAAGCTTTGTCTGTTGGGTAACTAGTGAAGATTTTATGCAATGGCTGAGGAAGTCTAGCAGAATGCTTAGAAAGCTAGAATTATAAATTTGAGTCAAGAACCTGTCAGTTTCTACCATTTTGTTGAGAATGTGTTAATGTCTGAAACAAAGAAGATGAAGTTTGCTGTACTGTCCAATAACCTTCTAATAATATGGAAGCATGTAGACCTGTATTTCTGAACTGCAAGGGATATACAAAGAAAAGCTACATGTGGTCATGATTACTCAGTCAAGTAAGTATTTTTTGATGCACCATAGAACATGTATTTTTCTTCCCTAGATTCTCATTGTATTTTCATGATTAAATTCCATCTCAAACATTTGTAAGGAAGCTCAATATTTCTTCTGAATCATGAGTAACACCAGTTCGATGTGTGCCATGTTTCATGTGTGAGGAAAATGAAGGGAGTTCAGAGAGCACTGTGATCACAGAACCCTAAGAGCAATGCAGCATCCCAAGACCTCCAAGAAGCTGCCATTAAGTGAACTCCATGAGTTCATCTGGCTAGAGAAACCATCACCCTGAAACCTTCCTTCACACCCAGTGCAGGTACCTCCTCTCCTCCCCACACACATGGTCTTCCAGTACATCAAGTGAAGGGAACATGATCATATGTCTCCAGCAAAAGTCCAGATGCTCATGAAAACAGAAGCGAGCAGAAAGGACTGCATTCCTCATTAGGCCTCCTGCGTAACAACAATTGGGCTTGCTCTTTCAACTGCTCACCTCTGAGGAGCTGAGCCAACACTTAGCCATAGGAAGGAAAACAAATTGTACACAGGAGTCCCTGATTTTTACTTCTTCCTGTTCCTCTCGTCCCTCTGTGACTTCATGCTGGTTTGCAATTTGTGTTTTCACCACTGTAGTTAATTCTAAGACACAGTCGATCAACTCATAGCTCCCCCAGTAATGGAAGTGCCGCTAAGTAAATGTGTGAGAAGCTCAACACTTGGACAGGAGGGTTCCAGCACTCCTTTCATCTTGTATTTAGCTGGCTACCCTTCACTGCAGTCACATTTGTAGCATAATTAATGAAATAAGCTTTTCCTCTCGCCTAAACAGCTCTGCAGGTGACTTAGAAACTCCTTGTTCCCTCACAAGGAAGCAGGAGCACCTAATAGGTCCTAGGGCTTTGGACATAATCCCTAGTAGCCAAATTATTACACCTTAAGCATTTGAGTGGAGCCTGACAGGATGTAAAATACATGTGCTTTATAATGTGTGTCAACAACTTTACTATACACGTGCCTCATAATGCATGTCAACAACTTTACTATCTGCTACAAATGGAAACTTGCTGAATTTATTCTCTAAAATGCTTTTTATGCTTTTCTTGGTTCTGGCTTAGTGGTAATGTATTTAAATGTCTGCAAGAAATATTCAAAAGAATGAAACGCATAACTTTAGTTGAGATGCCCACATTTCAAACCAAATACTGGCTGATGAGTCTGGGCTGAGTCTGTCCTTATTTGATTAGGATAATCCAGGGAGACACTGAGTCCTTCCTTCAGATCCTACCTCTTAATAATCAGTATTTTTAAGGTTGTGGTTTTCAGAAGGCAGGTGATCATTTGGGGGAGAACATCTCAAGATGTTTCTGACATAAATATGCATATTTAATACGTTCCTGGCACGACAGAACACAACACCGGACTTTGCAGTCTCCCTCCTGCTCCCCCACCCCTCCACCCCCTACCCTGCTACTAACCTTTAAATTCATGAAGGGAAGCCTCAGTATAGATTTAGCAAAATGGCTTTATTAATGTCAGGAAACATTTGAGAATTTTGAGTCATGGGGAGTAGGCGCCTGTCCTTGCAATGGTGTTGTTTCTCTGATAGAGAACCCCCTGAGAAGTGGCTAGAAGGAGATCCTCTCCACCAAAAATCAGCAGTGGGGACAGAAGGAAGGAACAGCAGAACAGCCAGCTGGCCCTGAAATGGGGGTCAGTATCTAACCGATTAGTAGTTTACAGAAGAACAGGGGAGGGGAGATGAAAACAAAGGAGAAAACATTAGACTTAGATTTTTAGAATGTCATTAAAATATATCTATTTTAATTTCACATAGCTGAAATTATCTGCTGGCTTCCTATTAATTTTGCCTTGACTGAAATTAGTTGTCAGACCTCTGTTTATAGCCTAATTACCTTTTTCCTGGGGAAAAAGTGGAAAAAGAAATAACAGTAAATTTGTGCAAAAGCTACAAGCCTGTGTATTAGTAAAGATTAGGGGAGATTCTTAGAACGGGGATTGCAAATAATTTCAACAAACTGGAAAGAAGACTAAGATTTCACCAGGCTTTTCCTTTTGTTTAGTGCTATGATTATTTCTTGTGACCACAGACACCTGAATAGGATTTGTGTACTGAGCAGGTGAATAGGAGTCATTTCTTTTTATTTAGTTAGTTTACCAAGTCAACTAAATAAGCAACTGTTTACTCACAAAATGACAGGTTAACATGTTCTGCTTTTATGCACTTACTGACGTATACTTTTGTGTTTGTGGATCATGTAGTCTCTTTTATATCCACTCAACCTTGTCACAGCAGTACTACAACAATCACAGACAATGTTCAAATAAATGACTGTGATTGTGTTCCAATAAAGCTTTATTTATAAAAACAAGCAAGGGACTACATGAGGCTCACAGGCCGTAGTTTGTTATTTCCTGCTTAAGGCAATTCAACCAGTGGAATGTGAAAGAAATTTATGTATGCGCAACAGAGAAGAGCAAGTGTTCAACAAATACACTCTGAGTAAAACTGAGTTGTCAGTTAAATTAAAACACACATGCACATTTTAAAGATACAGAATTGTGGCACCACCTCCAGGTCAGAATCAAAAGATTAAGGATATATTCACTGCCTTATTAACAAAAATCAGTAGCAAATGAACATTGAGATGGCACAAGAAAGATGATAGAATGCATTTTGTTAATGCTGAGTGAAAAGCACACTGCCCTGCACAGCCATCACCTACAGAGTGCTGCTTAACTATTTAACAAGTCGGGTTTGCAACTAGACCTCTAAGGCGGGATGCTGCTCCACGCGTGGGCCACCTCAGAGATACAAGGCACTTTTGTAAAGATACGGATCTAACGAGCACTTTCAGGTCACCCTCTCTCCCGAAGGGTGCACTTCATTTGTCTCATAGATCAGTATCAGATTGGGGAAGCAAAGGCCCATGTCTCAGCACCAGCTCTGCTTCTTGTCGGTTAGCCAGTGAGTTGTCATCTGTGCTTCAGGCCAACAGTCCGTGGCGAGTGCTAAAGCCTGGCCCCGAAAGACAGCTCTGCAGTGCCAGAGCCAACCGCATGCCGTTCAGCTCATACTCTCAACTTTCTGTTCTGTTTTTGTCCAGGGGAGAACGTGATGGTGTTTCCTTGTTTTAATTTGCTTTACTGTTGCTCTCCTTCTGCTAAGCAAATCTGTACTCGACCGCTGCCGCATCCGGGGTGCGCCCCTCAGGGTCATCTGTGTTGTACTTGGCCCCACAGATGGTGGTCAAATTCAGGGTACATAGTGAGTTCAGAACTTCCAAGGCCTTCTTCCCAGACCAAGCCTGGGAAGTGGTCCCGAGCATCTTATACACCCTTCAGCTGGAGGGCTTTCCCTACTCAGTATCTGGACCATTGCCAAGAAGATCTGTCCAGCTGTAAGCCTCGTTTTATATAGTTATTTCTACTTTTTTTTTTTCATTTTGCAAAATGTAAACGAATCTGTTTAGCTAGAAAATCACGTCCCCTGAAAATGCTTATATCCTAATTTGACATGCCATTTTTGTATACTTTTTTCTGGCATTATGATGAATTTACTTTGTTTACATAAATAGAGATTTCTGGATAATTGTCACAAGATAATGTAAAGAGTTAATCATATGAAATTCCTTAAAAATCTAATTTGGGTAAATGGTCTTTCTTTGAAATAAAATTTCCTTTGGAAATAAAATGGGCCCCTTTCTCAATTTGTCTCTCAGTTGTCTTTGGGAGTGTTCCTGTAACATGTATTCCTTCCCCCACTCTGTTTAATCATTAGCTGACACTGTCAAATGTTTCCTGTGCTCACAGAGTGTGCCAGAAATGACGATAAGCATATGCCTAGACTCCAGTGGGTGTTAGCAGGAGCATGTCAGAATGAGTATGTGGACAAAGGTGAAGCTCTTGCCTTGATCTTGTCTACAAAGCTTTGATAATTACTATGGTTATTTTCATAAAGTAATACCTAAAAGAAATATACAGGAATGACTGACAAAATAAAATAAAGAGAAAAGAGATTTAACAATAACAGAATTCTGGAAAGAGTTGCACATTTCTCACAGTTCTTCCTTGGTTTATATCTTATCAGCAAAGCAAGGAATTTCCCACAAAGCCAAGTATTTTATTTACACTAAGATGGAGCAGTCAACTTCGAGAATAAGTCAATAGTTCCAAATCCTCACACCAGTCTAAGGAAGATTTGCCTATCATCCTGAGAATACAGTGGTCTCCCTGTATATAAACTATGAATGAATGCAATTTGCATTCATTCATAGTTTATGACTTGCGCTCAGGTCTTAGGGTATTTAAGGGTTAAAAATTTAGAGCAAAAGATCTGTAAAGCACACTAATGTGTATGTTGAATGAAAAGAGCAGAAAATATCATATGTTCTATGTGGGATGACTTATCCCTAATAGGCTTGAGGGCCAGACGGCCCAAACCAGTAAAAAGACACTTTCTGAGGGCCAACCTGGGTCTGCCTAAGGGCCTTAGCAACAGCAGCTGAGACATGATCTGGAGATGACCTCAACCAATGAGAGGCAGCCATGTCACACCAGCAGATGCATAATCATCAGACCTCCCCCCAGGGTGGAGTGGAGGGTATATAAGGCTTGCCTCTTCCTGAATAAATTGAGCTGCTTGTTTTGACATTCTCCCGGAGTCTGTGTGGTTTGACTCTGTGCCTGCTTTGCCCCCTTCCCCAAAGGGAACAACAGCACAGGACCCTGCCACAGTTCTCTACTTCAGGAAAGTGGGGATGTCATCGAACAGTTTACAAACACCATGCTCTCTGATCACATTCACTGGCTGGTGGGCATCCAGGAGGAGCAGGGATGAGAAAACATATGCAGGCTGTTACTCTTCCATCCTCGTGGGAAAAGCCTCCTCTGGAATTCTCATGTTTGCTAGGAAAAAGTGACATTTACAAACTCATCAAGAAGTGTCTTCAGTGGACTAGAACTTTTTATGTTTATCTTTTAAGATGAGTTCTATAAAATCTCTTTCAAAAAGTTACCAGAACAGGATATAGAGATTTGGAGATGTGGGATTATAGAAATTGCCTGTGTTATTCTAAAAGAAACACCACTTTAATACTCATGATTCTTGTTGACTGCTCAAACATAAAATCTAATTCAATATTTCAGTTACTACTATCAGGCAGATTGGCTAAAGTGGCGAGTGTACCTACAGGATCATGAGTTCAATTACTTTACCACAAAATAAAATATAGAGCCTATATATCATTTAACAATAAAATCCTCTAAGTTTAAGAAACATTGGTTATCATAATGAACATGCAATTATAACTTCACTTATTCAAGTATTTATGGTAAAACTACTCCTATAATTGAATTATCCTTTTTCTTTTGAGTGGTTTTTCTCAAAATAAAATATAGAACTTATATATCATTTAGCAATAAGATAATATATATCATTTAACAATAAGATAACCTAGGTCTCAGCCTCCTACATGTTAGGATTGATATGGAAATATAGGACATAAATATGGTAGGATAAAAGGGTGGATTGTTGAACCTATTTTTAAACCTACTTTGTGTTTAAAATGTTTTTCATTGGTATAGATTTTAGTTTATTGATACAAATTTAAAGTTATTTCTACTTTTATTTAAGGTATGTTTGTACAGCTCATTTAAATTTTAATAGATAATTAAGAAATACAGATTAATAATTGTCTTCTATGATAGTCAAACATAGTCATGTTAAGTTTTCTATGTACACATAGATATAATTCAATTAGGTAGATAATCTTCAAACACTCCAAAGACCTATAGAATATGACATTTAAAATGTTTTAAGAACTTAGACTTTCTGGACAATGAGACATGTCTGCTCCTGGCAGCACCAATTTACTTCAAAGAGAAAGATGGGCATCAAAGACACTCCATATGGAGTTTATCTTCTACTTGGCAAAAATGGCCATTTGGGCAAGAAACTGTTCTTGCCTGGACTGCTTGACAAAATGTCATATAAACTGGACATGCAAGACCCATAGGAAGGTGATCACTGAACATTGCAAAGTGAGATGGCCCTTCAGGTTCCTGCTTCACAAAAGAAACTGCCAGACATTCTGCAGGACACAAAGAAAAAAATGACTGAGAGACTAGGCCTATAGGCTGAAGATGGATGCCCCAATGTTGCAGGGGAACTTTGGATGACTGTCCAGGCAGGTAGCTGTCTCTGTCTTTCTAGATTTTTGGAAGTTGCTTACAATGCTCTTCCTGTTTACTTAGGTAATATTATATCCTTCTGGGGTCTTTGATGTAGTTGAAGACTAGATAGTTATAATTACAGTTTTTCTTAGTCATGATAAAAGATAAATTAGATATAAAACCTTCTACTCACAAATATAAGATAGTTAAAATATTTTCTTTAATTTTGCCAAATACAAATAGACTAGATATTATAACTGTAATTCTTGCTTGGTAACTGTTCTATTATATGTAATTTTACTATGTTAAAGTTAAAACCTTCCTTTTTGATTAGACAGAAAAGGGAGGTGCTGTGGGATGTTCTGTATGCTGTGAATATGTGTCACTCTGATTGGTTGATAAATAAAATGTTGATTGGCCAGTAGCAAGGCAGAAAGTATAGGCGGAATATGCAGACAAGGAGAATTCTGGGAAGAGGAAGGCTGAGTTAGGAGATGCCAGCCCACTGTCCAGGAAGCAGCATGCAATGACACTCAGGTAAAGCCATGGAACACGTGGTGACATATAGATAAACAGAAATGGGCTGAGTTTAAATGCAAGAGCTAGTCAGTAGTAAGCCTGAGCTAATGGGTGAGCAGTTTTAATTGAAATAAGCCTCTGTGTGTTTATTTGGGTCTGACTGGCTATGGACTGGGCGGGACACAGGAAAAGTTCCAACTACACAGGCTTGTATGTATCACCATACCCTTGAATTGAATTGTTCTTCAGTGAATTACAGATCTTTTAGAAAATCACATATATGCATATGTTGATTTAAAGTAGATCTTACCCTAGGAGATCTGTTGGCTTCCAGCCGAGGCCCAGGTTCTGTTTCATTCTTCCAGGTGTAGTGGAGATGAGCACCTATGCAACTAGATTACAGGGTTGGAGTGGTGAATGTGCAGCTGTGCACTTTGGGTCTTAGTTCTGCTACTTCGGTGATTCTCTAGGCATAGTGTCTACTACTTTCTGCTTCAATGTCACTTGTAGATATTCCTCTTTTGTTTTGTTTGTATGAGAATTGTAAGTTTTTCACAGAGCACATTTAAAACATTCCCTGGTGCTTGCCAAGGATATAGGAAATGTCAACTTGCTGCATCAGATGACAATGCTCACAGTGGTCGTAGATAGCCTCAATTCACAGTTTCTGCTATGTTTTCCTGTTTATTTATTCAACTGAAGACTTAAATTCTAAACATTCATGGAACATGATCAGTGCCAACAGCAGGGTAAAGTAGTGACAAAACATCCCTGTGAGCTCTGCATTGCACAGGAGACACTCCCATGGCACCATTGTCTTCTCTCCAGCGATCTAGTGTAAAGTGTCTTCCCAAGATGCCCTCATTTACCTACAATGTTTCTAGTAAAGGAAAACAGCAAGTATTGAAGTAAATACATACTAACTGCCAACAGCCCATAAAAATCCTCTGTTTTTATTGCCTATCTCTCATCTTTGGCCTCCTTAACTTTCTAATTGACCTGCTTATCTAACTTGAAATGTAGGAGACGACCTTGATGCAGTACAGAACTTCCCAGGTTCACATTCCTTTCCATCAGTCAGCACTTACTCAGCTACTACGCTATACTTAGTTACTTTAAACACAAGTTTTTGTTTTTAATACTCATTTTCGGAAATGCAAGGATTACTCATGATGCATTAGTCACGTCCAAACTGATTTAATAAAGTCTCAGGAGGGTGACAGGAAACTTCTGAGGAGATTCTCCTCTGAGACAAGGAGTCTGTTAGAGTGCCACATGCTCCAGTTTTGAGGAGATTGCCCCACTTTTCACATGCTGTCTCCCCTGTGTTCCCAAGAGAAGATCTAGAGTTCTCTTCCTCCAGGTCCCTACTGATTGCCTGAACGATGAAGTGCTGCTCACTATGATGAGAAAATTGAGGGAATGGGGTAGAATTGGAGTCATCCCAACAGAGGATTCATTGGATGAAGATCACAGCCCTATAAGATGCCTTTGTGTGGCTGTCCTGAGCATTGGTGCACTGTTAGCAGAATGGTATTTGGTTGCTTAGCATACTCCATTGCCTCTACCTAAGGAAATTTATATCATGGATCTTTGCTTAATTTTACTTTCAAAAAGTATACAGAATGTGAACTCTTACTTATGATTGGTCTGATAAGGAAAATCCATCTTCTTGTAACCCTGTTGGCTCTGCTTGTGGACATAGAAAAGGAAGGACATACCTTCCTTACACATTTTATTCCTTTCAAATTTTTCAACTGATGAACATGCACAATTATTTCATTGGTTTTTGCTTTAATTTTATTTAACTCATAAGACCCAAGATTTGTGGTATGAGAAACCCAAGTGAAAGACAAAAATATTACAAGTAATTTATGTAAGTTATATTAAGTTTAACCCAAACTTAGGATGGAGCTTTTTTACAGTGGGGACTATGGGTTTTCTGGATTTTATATAAAGACAATTTACTGCTAATGTGGCACATCTGAGGGACTAGAAACTGTTGCGTAGGAAATTTACAAAAGCAAAAGCACAGGAAAGAGCATTGCTTCTAATAATGTGTTAGTGGACAAGCAATGAAGTGGCCATGTAACATCTTTCTAATGGACTTTTCTCTAGCAGCTCAGTACCTCCCAGGCAATAATTTTCATCTGTGTTTTTCTTTGGTTGTATGAATATCTCCATGGCATCATTTACCATGATGAGTGCTAAGCCTTCTGTGTGATGCCGAACTTTCCCCCATGAAGGTCAAACAGAAACCTAAAGGCCACATACAGGTGTTGGGATTCAGCACACGTTAGTAACAGCAGTCAGCACCTGCTCCCCAAGTATACGTTCCCTGACACAGCCTCGGAGTGTAAGAGAGGTCTTGACCCAGCCCCAAGGGTCACTAACATTGTGTGTAATACAGACTACACAACAGTTCTCTCCTTCTCTATCACTCTAGATTTCAGGGATCATTATAAACATGGTGGTTCTGATCATCTCCTAATTCTGAATTCTCACTTGCTCTCTGTCCCCAGTTCATCTCTGTCACAAGGAATATTTCCACCTCTTTGAAACAGGACTCAAACACCGGGAAGGGATATAAACACAGCTGGAATGTTATAAAATGGGTTATGTTAGAACTGGGAACAGAATAGAAAAAGGAGAGCAACGCCGGGGAAGAGAAAAGCTGGAGAAGAGAGAGGAATGCTTAGGAACAGGTTAATCACACTTGTGCTAGTACTTGGGAATGAGGGGATGGAAGACAAGGAGACAAAACTCTCAGGAGGCCCACGGTGAAATGGCAGGGAGGTGGCCAGGCATTGGGCAGACAGCACTCTGTGGTCCTTCTACAGCAGGGGTCGGGTGATGGGAGTGAAGGGTTTGGGGCTTCTTGAACTTACCATCTCTGATGCTGCATAACTCCTATGAAGCGCCCGTGAAAGAGGGGACTACCGGAGAGAGGCAGGGAGACCTGAGAGCCCCACCAAACAAGAGAAGTCTCGGAGGTGATATGTATGAACAGGTAACTACAAGGTTTAGTATGTGCTACATAGACAGATACCAACCAAAGTTCTAACCCTTCAGCCACCTCTACAACCTTTGCAGTACTAAAATTCCAAAAGTGGAGACAGCGTCAGGCATTGGTAGGAGGAAGCTGACAGGATAGGAAAATAAAGTCTGGAAAAGGAGAGTCATTCCCATGAAAACAGTTGCAGTTTCTTAGGTGTTGGACACTGTGGGCTCAACTCTAAGCCTGCCACACAATAACTGAATGAATTTATTTTGCCTTGCACATCATTGAACACATGCCATATCCCTCTCATCCTTGTTCTTGTCACATCACTATTGTTTCTCCATGTCTTTTTTTATCCTTCCCTCTTCTCTTCAGGCCTTTGTGTTCTGCTCTGCCTTTCCATCCTTGGGTTCCAAGATGGGGACACAGCAACTGGAAGGTAAGACTCAGCCTGCTCTCAGACCATGATTCTCCCCAGCTTGGCCATGTCTGTGGTGTATTCTGATACTTCATGACCGGCTCTCCTCTGCCCTCCTCCAGCTTTTGTTTACTTTCTTTTTGTCTTTTCTATGTTCTCTAGGACCCTTTTGTGATTTTACTAATAAAAAGTTTCCACTGAGAACAAAACACCTTAAAAAAGAAAATGTTTTCTTTAAGCCTAAAATTCATCCAAAATTATTTATTTAATTATTCATTTAATTATTTATTGCCCTCTCCCCCATGGAAGACAATATCTTGCCACTGCCCTGCTGGTCATTCATGTAAACATTATTTCCCAATAGGCCTGGATCTCTACTAAATTCAAAGACCTCTTATTCTTACCTAAGTCACCACTTTGACAGGTACCTTCCCTATATGACTTTTCTGACCTGGACCACTTGCTCTAGTATTATTATATATCAAATAATATCCCAAGATATTCCTAACCTTCCCCCATCCCCACCCATGTATTTATTCCACCCCACCCATGTATTTATTCCACCTTCACTTCCAACACTAACAGCCTTTCTCTCTTGTCCCTTCATTATATACTATCATATGAAGAAATTTATCTTTTTCAACATGTACACTGCCCCTCCCCAAGGTGATTGCTAACACTTCAGGGACTAGTCTTTTATTTACTTTTTATTAACAATAAACATAACGTTACCTATGTAGTCAATTCCCCTTTAAGGATGTACTGAATAGGACATTTTTTGGGTGAATCACTGGTAGCAACTCAGTATGTATTTATTAATCAAATGATGAAATATGGAAGAGACAAAGCAAGTGTGTGTTGAATTAGGGAATTTCTTAAATCAAGACTACATACTGCCCAGATGTTCCCACCCATGGGGAAGTTCCACTGTTCCAAGTCACAGTTGGATGATATTTACAAGGCTTCAGACCATCTTTGCTAAATTATCTCAAGTTTTCACTGACATCAAAAGTAAATGTTTTTGTCATACAGCCTAATTTATAATTCTGGGTATATATTAGGATTTTATTCAGATGAGTATTTATTCATTTGTTTTATTTTAAGGAAATTTATCTCAGAGTTACTATATGGAGAACAATAGATTTTGTTGTTTAGGAGCCCAGCAAAGTTAAACAAGTTTCTGAAGCAAATAACAGCCAGAGTGTTATTTTACAGATAGGGAAATGGGGTACAGAAAAGCTGAAAGATATGTCCCTAAATACACAACTAGTTGATAAAAATATCTGTCCTAGAATACAAATGATAGCTTGTATTCCTATACTATATAAGAATTCAAAGATATGAATATATTGACTTGCCTCAAAAACTCTTTAAAATGCTATAAGGCATTATAGTAAATCTATCCTCCATTGGGTATGGGAGACACCTTTCAGTAATACAATGGAATCTCTTTGGTGTTTTCTCTCAGTCAAAGAAAAAGAGAGTATGTGATCCAGATCAGGAAGGTACAAGCACCTAGGTGTTGTGGAATAGACTATTGTTTAACTATGTAAAGATGTGTTGCATTTGTTTATGCTGCATTTGTTTAATTATGTAAAAGTGTGTTGCTTTTGTTTATGTTGCATTTGTTTAACTATGAAAAGATGTGTTGCTGTTTCATCTTGTCTGCCTAAGGTACCTGATTGGTCTAATAAAAAGCTGAACAGCCAATAGCTAGGCAGAGGAGGGACAGGCAGGGCTGGCATGCAGAAAGAAAAGGGGAGCCAGCCAGCTGAGGGCCAGCTAGGCAGGGACCAATCACCCAGCAGCCAGCCAGTTGGATACCAGCCTGGCAGACAGGGAAGAAGCAGGAAAGCAAGAAGGACAGTACATAGATGAGGTAAACAAGCCTCAGGGCAGCACATAGATTAATAGAAATGGGTTAATTAAAGGTTAAAAAGCTAGCTAGCAACAAGCCTAAGCTAAGGCCAAGCATTTTAATTAATAATAAGTCTCTGTATCATGATTTAGGGGCTGGCAGTCCAAGAAAGCCCGCTACACCTACGTGTAGCTCAACCAGTGTTAGGACTCTGGCCTGGAAGTTCAGGAGGAGCCAGACTCAGCTGGACAGAACCACCCTACCTTTGCTTTGCCATTCGGGGTCCCAAAGCATTTCTTCTTATTCAAGGGTGACACTGGCTAATGTTGGTGTCCTCTAAGCACCTGCACTGAAGCTCTGTGCCCAGTGTTGTGGTATATGGAAGCAGTATCTTGGTAAGGAATTGGGATTTGATAGGGTCATGAATATAGGATACCCATGCGGAGATTAATGCCCTGACATAGAAGAGGAAGAGAGACGTGGTCTTTGTCTCTCCTTAAAACCGAGCACCAAAGGCAGGCCAGGTGAAGGTACCCTGAGAGGACTGGGTATGAAAACCAGGAGAAGACCTGGGAACTGAATTGCTGACTTCTGATCATATACTGTGAATTGCAAATGCCCAAGAGTGTAAGCCATCTAGTCAAAGCCTTTAGGGGACACAGCCCACTAGCACTAAGATACAGTACAATCCTCCTGGCTCATTCATCTGACTTTAAAGCTATTTCAGTTATGTTAAGAGGAGCCTTAATGGCCTATTCCTCTAGTGTTACACACACACAACTATTAATAGTGGCTTTCTAATGACAATGACAATCTATTAGCACAGGTAGGCAACGTAGACAGAAAGGTGGAAACACACACACACACACACACACACACACACACACACACACACAAAGGAAGAGAAACCATCCTGCCTTTTGCAACATGGAGAAAACTGGGAGATATTATGCTAAGTAAACAAACCAGGAAGAGAACCACAAATGTTATATGATCTCATTTATATGTGCATTTAAAAATGCTTAGCTCATAAAATAGGGTGAAACCAAGATTGTTAAGGACCTAGGGATGGGAAAATGGGAGATTTGGTCAGTGCATAGACTTTCTGTTAGAAGATGAATAAAGGCCCAATGGATAGTACCTGCACATCTCTAATGCCAACAATCAACTGGGAGATTATGGCAGGAAGTTCTCCAGTTTGAGGATAACCTGGGATACATAACCAGACCATATCTTTAAGTAAAATAAATTTCCAGATTGAATTATGTCATATTGATTATGGTTCATAGTAAGCATTGTATAATCAAATTTGTTAAAAGAGTAGATTCTAAGTATTCTTGCCACACACAAACATACATGGACACATGCAAGAAGGGAACTGTGAAAGATGTGATAAGATAGATATCATTTTGTAATGTCTATGCATACCAAAAGAAAATGTACATGATACATATGTACTTTTGTCAATTATCCTTTAATAAAATTGGAGAAAAAAAAAAGGTTGACTAAGACACAATTCTGTAGTAAACTGTGTGGATTTGAGATTATGTGTTCAGAATCCACTGTTGTTCCAAAGGAGGGTGGACCTGGAAAATGCTTTTCCCTGAGTGTTCCCAAGAACTGTGATGCCTCCAGAGAAGCCTTGCACCTTTACTAGCTGAATTATCATTAGGCACTCAGGCTCACCAATGGAGCTTCAGCTAGGGCTGTTCGGTTATAATTTGATATACAAATCAGGAATCTGGGAAATGTTTTGCCAGAAAAAAAATTCTGCTTTAAAAGCAATACCAAAACAATACCTCAACAAAACGTTTGAATCCAATGGCAGTGGCTGACCTCTGGTGCTGGTCGGCTTTTTCATACTGTCAGTCTCCACTGTGCCTTTCACATCACCAGGGAGTTCTCACCCTGGCTGGATCGGTGTGTGTTATTGGGTCAGTCTACATCACTCCAGGCCCCAATGCAGAGATTCATTGAGGAGCCCCTCTCTTCCTACTGGAGTCCAATAGATCATGTGTAACCCAGGATTCTAGATTCAATTAGAAAAGCTTAAATGAAATAAATCCCTTGAATTTTTCTCATAGCATAGACCTACTATAATTTTTTTTTTTTTTTTTTTTTTTTTTTTTTTTTTTTTTTTAGGAAGGTCTGGTTCAACAAATTGAATTTCATGTAATTCTTTGGCTATCACTACGGGCTATCCTTAGCTATCCATTAAATTGGTACTGTCAAGCTTTGGGGTTTCATTTTGTCATTTTGTTTTGTTGGTATTTACTTCTGATTAGTATTGCTTTTCTATACGTAGCTCCTACAAACACAATTAAATTAGAAAAGCCAGGGAGTTGTTCCTTTTTTATGCTATATATTTCCCTTAAATACTTATGACTTCTACTGAGTTCCAGTTGAATGTCTATCACTGGACTGGGTACAGGAACAGATAGAAGACGGGCTTAAAAGATACAGCTCCTGTCTCCAGGGATTTAGAGTGTACCTGAAAGAAAAAGGACTCTCGCACAATACCACCAGTTAACAAAGAAAGAGTGCTAAATTAACTGCATGCACCTGTCAAACATAGAGCACACATACTCAATTCTCCTGCCAGGCCAAGAAGGGCAAGGTCAGAGCAAGCTGTAAATTGGGGGGCAGGGGTGTTACCTCTTTATTTTTGCTTATTTGTTTGTTTTGGTATTTGAGGTCTATTTGCATTGCCTATGAGATGGAGTCTCTCTACCTGTCCAGGCTAAAATTGAACTTCTGGACTCAATCCATTCTCCTGCTTCAGCAACTTAAGTGGTAGGCCTAGAAGTATATCCCTCTGCACCCAGTGTTTGATCTGTTTATTCAGGAGCTAGAAAGATTTGGACAGAGATGATGAAAAAGAGGAAGCAGCAGAGGCGGGCCAAAGAGCACCAGGGAAGCCAGTCACTTTGCTGTCCCACAACTGGGACACTCAGCCTCTGCCAGCACTGGTAAAAGCTCATGGTCAAGTGACCACCCTGTTCTCGGTCCCGAAGGTAAGTGGTCACTTTCCAGTGGAGATTTGCTTGGGGCTCCTGTGTATCTCCAAGATTTATCCTTCTGTGAATGTGTTTAGTGTTTGCAACACAGCCAGGCTCACTACCTAGGAAGAAGCGCGCATATTATTACCATAATCATCGTTTGCCACCTGCTTGCTGCACTTGAACCCATTACTCATGCCATCTCTGTCCCAGGAGGAACTCTGCTCACCTCCCAGGTTCATATACCTGCTCGTTGAAGAAGGATTCACCAAGTCTCAACATTTAAAGTGAGCACTTTCAAATGCCTGGGGGATTAGAAAGAAAAAGGTGGTGTTAGACTTGGGTTCCTTAATAAATGTACTTATGTTTCAAAAGTTGGAGGTGATGAAAGGTGGGTAAATGCCTTCAGCAAGTCAGTAACGGAAACAGCTGACTTAGGAAACATGCAACCTAAAATATCTCCCAAAGTACAGTTTCCCACCTGAGAACAATCTTCTCTGTTCTCTTGTCTCTCCCCCAGCTCTTTTTCTAGGTAGCAATGACAATCTGGGACTAAATTCACATTTTCTGAGGGAGAAATTGCCAAGCTTCTTAATCTCATGCAGATGTAACGATATTTTTATTAGTTTATAATATGGCTTCTTAAAGAACAAGTTGGAAGGAGGGGGGCGGGAAGTCCACCAAAGGGGGGGAAAAACAACAAATATTCGCCAACCCATATGGTCAGTAATGGCTGTTTAATAGCCCTCCTATTACAAACCTAAGAGGCAGCAGTCTGAATTACCAGTAGAGTATTAATAAACAGGAATGAGTTAATAGAGCATAAAGACCTTCTAGTGGAGCAGTGGGGGAGTTGAATATTCTTTTCTTCAGTCAGCTGTAAGTAATTACTGCATGGTGTGCCTCTGACTATTACCATAACAGAGCAATTGGACGTGAAGAATGGATAATAGTATGGACATGAAGGTATTTTTAGAATATCGGCAGTGGAGCAGGTAACTGGCCTACTCCAGTAGAAACCAGAAACCTTTAAGTAAGTTTAGAAAGACTTTTTTTCCTTATGACATTTAGCCATGGTAGAATTTTAAAAAGATCAATCTAATAAATTATTTAAAATAACTTTACAAAGAGGATGCCTGTGATATGTAAATAAGCAGGCAAGAAGGGAGGAAGGGAGAATCTGGAAAGCCCAGGCGGACACAGGCATCTCGTGACTTACTGTAACTACATAATCACAGGTTTCCTCCAGTTCCTGGGAGACACAGCCTTCCTCTGCCTGGATGCGGAATCTGCCTGACTGGCTCCCACTGGCTGCTCAGGTGAAAGTGAAAATATTCAAATCAGAGCTGTAACTATGATTGCTGGAGTTGTGGGTTTTCTAAAATTGAGTTAGTCATCCTCGGTGATTTAATGATGCATATCATTTATTTTAAAATATTATTACAGGGGCATTGACTGAACTGCGGCTCCTTTTCTGCAGGACTGTCCATTATGCGATGCGGTGGGGTATGTCACGGGCTGCGGCAGGCGGAGTTACCATCTAACAGCGCAACATATGTTCTCAGATGAAAACAGCTTGAGATTTTGATTCAGAAAGTGGTAATTTTGCAAATGCATACAAATATCATTTAAGGAATATTTTGGGTTTTTTTTTCCCAGGGTATAGGTCCTTCTTCTGCCTCCTGGCTGAACAGGCCGATGCTGATTTTTCAATTTGCAGGTTTGTTAAGCATCATGGAATGTTTTGGTTCTCAATCAAGAATATTCTTCCCAAGTGGTTCCTAAGTCCTATGCTCAAAAATAAATGCGTGTCCTCTTTGTCTCCTGGCAGCATGTGTTCTGCTTCACAATAGCAGCAGAGGAGGAAGGAGGCAATGCCTCTAACTGAACCATCCTAAGGGTTTTTAACCTGCCCCTCACATGGGCTGCAAGCTTTCCTAAGGTAGGACAGTGTGCTCTCTCCTTTGGAGGTTGCTGGCAGCTGGAGACCAACGAGGGTGGTTGGGAGCCAGGACTGAAGTCTCCCTCCTGGCAGGCAGCACAGGAGATGAACATGGAGAACTGCCTTGGCACTCCTGACCCCAGCATCCTGCCTCAAAGCAGCGGCAGCACTGATGGGAAGGTGGCGATGCCTCCCAGATCCCTACCCACTGCTTTGAAGCCATTTCACTAACAAATGCATGTGGAATAACACTGTCACAACAATTCTTTCTGGAAACCCATGACAGGAGGTTGAGCTCGGTTAGCTAGCACTTCTGTCTCATCTGGACACAGCCTCTTTCTTGCTAAAGATGCCACAATGTGAATTTCCAGCTGTATGTTTCACCTGTTTGGTTGGTGATTCTTAATAGAAGGCAAGGGTACACCTGTAGTGGTGCTACTGTGACCCAGGGAGAGTGACAGTGTCTCCATGTTGCTGGTTTTGATTTGCTTTTATCATATGTCTGAAAATAGAATAATAGTTCTTTTTTCCTTACATCTATGGAAAGATGAGGACAAAAGAAAATCTGGCTAATTAAATGCCAATTTTAGACAAAATTTTTCACATAGGACAAAGCTCAAAGGTCATTTCAAGAAAGTGTACAGGCCCTCATGAAAGCATTCAACACCTTTGTGCTTCCAATTTGATGGAATTCAAACACTTGTAAGTGGCTTTGTGTATGACCACCCTGGTGGAAGTCATGAGGTTGCCCCATTTACATTTTTCCATACCCTGTATTAATCACAAACTTCCCAAAGGCACAGCCCATACATATATGGTTACATCAGTATTGTCTCCTGGTCCAAAGGACCCACATATTCCTGACAAAAGGTTTCTACCAAGTCAAGGTGACCAGAGATGTTGCTATTTCACATCTACACAACCCTCCTCAGGGTAGCAAGGAAGAAGACTTCTCCCAAGGGTGAGAATAAACAGAGCAAAGAGGATCCGTTTCAATGTGAGAAGCCTCTGGGAGAAAGATACATGGACTTTCGCATTTCAGAGGTCACTGTTTACCTTGTCAGTATGTGGGCTGTGAACATTGGTTTTTCTTTCTCTAAAAGACAGGCTATCATTATGTAGTCTAGGCTGGCCTTGAACTTCCAATCTTCCTGTTTCAGTCTTTGAGTGAGGGATTACAGGCATACATTCCAATCCCAGCATGTATGGTAATTTCTTAATCAAATATTTTTAATGTCTTCAGGTTTCCCCATATGTGATGGTTAGTACAGATTGCCAACGTTACAGAACCTAGGAGATGAACTTCTAGACATCCCTATAAGTTTCTAGATTATGTTAAATGAGATGTGAAGACTTACCTTACCTGTAGGTGGAACTACTTGGAGACTGGGGGTTCCAGACTGAAGCAAAGGGGGAAATAAGCAGGGCAATGTTCCTTCTCTGTCTTTCTCTCTTTGCTTCCTGACTGTGGACATAATATGACAGGCCACCTAAAACTCTTGCCTTGATGATTACTCTGCTGCAATCAACTGTATCTTCAAAGTGTGAGTATTGGAGATGTCTTTCTGTATGCTGTGAATGTGTTGCTCTGATTGATTGATAAATAAAACACTGATTGGCCAGTAGCCAGGCAGGAAGTATAGGCAGAATAAGCAGAGAAGAGAATTCTGGGAAGTGGAAAGCTGAGTCAGGAGACACTGCCAGCCGCCGCCAACATGAGAAGCAAGATGTAAAGTACTGGTAAGCCACAAGCCATGTGGCAACCTATAGATGAATAGAATGGTTTAATTTAAGATATAAGAACTAGATAGCAAGAAGCCTGTCACGGCCATGCAGTTTGTATGTAATGTAAGTCTTTGTGTGTTTACTGAGTGGCTGTGGGCCCTGGTGGGACTGGAGAAAACTCCAGCTACATGTGAGCTAAGACAAATCCTTCCTTCCTTAAATTTCTTTGGTTGTGTATTGGTGTCACCTCAATTTAGAAAAATAACTAAATGCATCATGGAACCTGATCTCAGTGACCCTGTCTCAATGACTTCATTTTCTACCCCCTTCTTATATTCTCATTAGTTCCTTTGTCACTATGTCATTGTATTGTCTGTTCCCACTACCTGAAATGCATTCAGCTTCATCTTAAAGCTACTCTGCTTCATGTCTTCCTAGGAATTATCCAAGCCTATTCTATTTTCTTCAGAGGATCTGTGCTATCTAGTGTTTTAAGTTGTCTGTGTGGTAGCTTGAATCATTTCTGGTTCTTGGCTCCCTCGTTGTGATAGTACAGATGCTGGTATAGCTTGAATCATTTCTGGTTCTTGGCTCCCTCATTGTGATAGTACAGATGCTGGTATTATTTGAGTGCAGCTCCCATAGGTTCCAGTGCTGGAGGCTCAATTCCCGGTACAGCAGAGTTGAGAGGTGGAAGCACCTTTCATAGGTGGAACCCAAAGAGAGAACAGAGGTAATTAGGTCATGAGGGTCACTCTCTTCTCAATAGCTCTCTGTCATTCTTTTAGAACCGTATTTTCCTTCCCAATAAGAATGAAAAAAAAAATTACCTTTTGGCCAATTTTTGCTTCATGTGATATGTGCATTATCTTAGATAATGAAATGTTAGTTGGTATGACAGAAATGGCATCTCACTGGTACAACCTCAATCTGATTTGGTCTCTCACACCTATACTGTGTCCAACAAGAAGAGCATGTGTAGCAAGAGTGCTGGTCCAGGGACACCAAAGTCACAAGCACAGCAGGCATGATCCTAACAGACAGCACAGAGACTAGAGACTCTAAGTCCAGATACTCAGTGTCTTTCCAGATGGCCCACACAATGGTGTGACATATAGATAGGTGGTACTATAATTCAGAAATTTTAGAGTTACTTGGTTTGTAGCACTATTGTGGGGTAAATGATGCCTATTAAAGTTTGCATTTGTTTATTGTCTGCATCCTCATGGGAATATAGATGCTATGGAAAGCAAAAGGTTTTTCTCTTGTTATTCAACACATTTCAGTAGATAGAAAAGAACATCCATATACATGATCACTACAGAATAAAAAATTTAAAATATAATATACCTTAAGAAACTTCCAATGTAATACCATATATTAGAACTCTGAGTATATCACTTACTGAAAAGTTCAGAATGAGTTCATAGAGTATAAAGAATGAGATTTCAAGTGCTTCAGAAGAGAGTATTAAAAATCTCTTAGAGTGGTCTGGTTATGCAGAGAGCTGTCTTGACTGAAACAGTTAATCAGATAATTTGGTTGAGAAAAGAGGGTTATTATTGAGATACCATCTCACTCATCTCTCTCTCTCTTCCTTCCTTCTATCCCTCCTTTTTTTCTTTTAGATATGGTCTTACATCACTGTGGTGGCTTGATTGAGAAGTAGCCCCTACAGGCTCATGTACTTGAATACATGTTCTTAGTTGTGCTGTTTGGATGGTTGCGGAACCCTTAAGAAGTGGAGCCTTGCTAGAGAAAGGGCATCACTGGGGTGGCTTTGAGAGTTTATATCTTCACTCCAATTCTAGTTTGTTCTCTCTGTTTTCTGTGTGTGGCTGAAGATTTGATTTCTCGGCTTCCTGCTCTGGCAACCATGTCGTGCCATGCCTCCCTTTGAGTAGGAATACTCCTGGAATTGTAAGCCAAAATAAACTATTTCATCTGCAGGTTGCTCTTGGTCATGGTATTTTATCCTAGCAACAGGAAAGAAACAGATATGTCTTACCCAGCCATCTCTCTCTGCCTCCCCAGCAAAACAGATCCTCCATGTGTATAGAAATGAACTGATGTGAAGAGCTCATAGAAGCTTTCATACTCCACATGTCCTGGCCACAGGAGATATTAAAATGTCATTGGCCTATATAATTCCTCATTCTGATAAAGAAAAACAAACAAACAAACAAACAAAAAACACTTTCTGATTTGGGAGGAGCTTTGTTGTGCTTTTGGAGTCAACCTTAGAAAATGTGGATAAGTCTTTCCATAGTGAAATGGTGAGGATTCTTCAGCTATCTCCAGCATGACTTGTTTCTTAGCCTTAAGTCAACCTATTCTTGATCTTTTAACCCTAATGACTCACTCTTAAATTAAGATGATGAGTTCACAGAACAGTTTGTTTTCTTTTCTGGTCCCATCCAAGCTAGCTCATATACTGCATGCTATGCTAAATCCTGGAAGTATGATAAAGTTATTGCCACCAGGTACCAACTAGAGAAGAAAGACATTCTTGGGGTGTTATTTTAAAGTTAGAGTGGCAAATGACAAAGACTTCGTGAGAATACATAAGTGGAATGACTAAATGACAGAGAGTGATCAACAACAGTGTAATTTTTCATTAAAAGTGTGAGCTAAGGAGCAGAGGTAAAGAGCTCAGAGAAATTACCCTTAGTATATATTTATGCTTCTATCAGTCCCATCAAGCAAAACTACCAACAGTGAATATCTGGAGGAAAAGTGTACAGTTGCCCACATATGCGTTGTATTGCTAATAGTAAACAAATGGAAGATTGCAGAGCTCCCAAAGGCTCTTCCCTGGAGTTTGATATACATACCTGGCCACTGTCTCAAGATAAGTAAAGAAGAGGTAAGGAGCCACCAAAGAGCAGCCATTTGGAAAAGAACAAAACAGTCTGCAGACTAAAGTGACTTGCCTACTCATTAAAAATCAGTCCCTGTTGTTTTATTTAGAAAGATACTTGTATCAGCAAGAAGAAATTAAAAAGCAAGCAAAGAAAGTCCGGAATTTAAAAGCAAAACAACACAAATTGTCTAATAAAGGAAGTTGAATTCTGTTTGATATTGAGAGGTTGTTAGGAGACAAGGAGACAAGCATTTTACAGAAATTCAAAATTAAGTTTTGTGGGTTGATTGACTAGACAATAAGATGTCTCAAGGTCAAGGGTTCAGGGTGTATATGATCAACTGAAAACTATTCTTACAAAACAGAACATTTTTGAAGATATCTGGAAAATGTCTATTTAAATTTCTGAAGTAAACGTATATAGCCGGAAGTGTTTACTAATGTCTGCATTTTATCTTTTTTAGTCTTTCATAAATGTTAGAACTGAATTGTGTCAGTAACATACCAAGCTGTCTTTTGATGACACTGATCGCGCTTTATTCCAGTCCAGTTGCCCCAACCATCACTGTCTGGGGATGTAGTGTTTCTAACAGCAGATTTCATTTCAATATTTCCTAAAAAGAGCTAGTTTCTCGTGTATGTATGTCTTTGGAGAAGAAAATTTTGGTAGCAAAGCATATAATCCTTCCAGACAACTTTTCTTTCAAGAGATTCATGTACAAGGATTCTGTCACATATCTTCATTAACAAAGATCTAATTCAAAAAAGTATAAACAATTCACTCCCAACTGAATCTCACAAATAATTTTGTTATTTATCATAACAAATGCCATTATTTTATCTTCTTCTTTGTTGTAGTCATCTTCACTGTGTCATATTTTTATTTTTTAATGTTTTCTTTTCTGTCTTTTGATCAAGAATGGAAACAAAAGCAAAGTGTGACTGGAAATAACACCTTGGAAAGAATATGCCTTGTGAGAAGGAGGCATGCTTTCTGTTGCATATATGTTGTGTTTGATCATCACCTCCATTTGAGTAAGAAGAGAGGACAGTGGAAAGAGTAGATAGAGGGGTGGGCTCTTATTCTCCCATGCCTGGCTTAAAATCCTCCTCAACTTTGGAATCTGGGGCAAGTATATTTACATTTTTGAGACTTCAATTTTTGCCATTCATCAAAGTAGATATATTAAACCTTTATGGGCTTGTGGTAGGAGTGAGTGATGGGAAGGAAGACCTCAGTGCACAGGACTAAACAAAAAAGTCTATAACTGGTAGCTGGGTGCGCAATGAGAAGTTTACACTCTCCCCACTTGGCACAACAGACTCCAGAGAGAGACATGAGATTGTCAAGACGCTCACCAAACCACTGGTGCCCAGCTTCTGGAAGCTCCAATGAGCTTTCGACATTTGGAGGAACACAGCCGTGTCTTTTCAGCAGTTCTATGAAACACAAACTGGACTTCACAGGAAAAAAGGAGAAAATCCAAAGTTGGGTGGGAGGACGGTGAGGGTAGAGAGAGTGGATAGGAGAGTTCAGGGAAATGGTGGTGGGGGAGGGATAAGTATGGTCTAAATACAGTGTATGAAATTCTCAATGACTTAATAAAAATACTGTTTTTATAAAGGAAAATATGTACTTCAGTATATTAGTTAGAAAGTTTTAAGTATCTTTTAAAGCAACACAGTACTTTAACCATCTCCCCAAATACTATTATGGCTTTGAAAGAACCACACAAAGTCATCATGTCAGACTTGTGGCAGCCCCCTCTCTCCTTGCTGGCCAACTCTTATTCTAATGACATAATTAAATGGCTATAAAATTCTATAATTCTCACTCCTCTGATTAGCTGGAGGCAAACTTCCTATTCTTCCAGTATTGAAGATCAGGCTCTTTGGCTCTGCATAGGTCTCAAGCAGCTATTGTTCACCCCTGTAACAATTGCAAGGAGTGTTAACTATTTTAAAAACTAAGCAAGAATTTGAGTGGAAATGTGAAATTTTAATAAACCCCATAAATCACCACCAAAACTGGACCTATATATCTTGCTAATGATTTCCAAAAGTTGTTCTATTTGGTTAACAAACACAAACTTAGGAAAAACTCAAATCACCACATTGAGGATTTTTCATTTGAAAATTCTTTTGAACTTAAGAAACACAATACTAAAATCTTTTCACAGAGCTCAAGTCCTTCATTAAAGCAGGGGTGGAGTGGCTGGAGAGATTAAGAGCACTTATTGCTCTTATAGAAGATCCAGGTTGGGTTCCCAACACCCACATGGGGTGGATCACAACTGCTTGTAAACTCTAGAGGGATCCAGCTTATTCTTCTGATCTCCACAGGCAACCACATGCATATGATGCTCATATACTCATGAAAGAACACATGTATGACTTATATGTTATTTTTTATGGAAGAGTGAAAATGTAGGGGAAGGTGCAAAATACACAACAACACATTACAGATTTTACAAGTGTTTCTTAATAATCTCTTCCATTATTCCTTGGTCCTCCATTAATTTAACAGGTGTGGCAGAGGTTGACTTATTGGAGGTGATCCACCCTAACTAGAAGAGGAAGGCACAAATTTTATATTCTGTAATTTACAAGATACAGAAATTTCTTTTAGTCCTCAAAGAGAGAGCTCTGGAGAGGCTGAGCCCAACAGGCCTCCCATGAGGCCCTGTGACAAAGGGCAAGGTGTCTCAGAAGGCACTCTGGGAGGACCATCCAGACAGGGACTGATTGAGCCATATGGCAGAGACACAGCATGCTTCAACAAAAGCAGATGGGACAAAGACCTCTGGGGATTATTTGTGAGGCTATTGGCCGAACAAGGGGGAGCAAGTCCCAACCTGGACATATTGTTGTTATGTGGCACAGAGCACTCAATGAGGAGAGTGACTTTGGTGTCAGAAATAGGGCTCCAACCCAATCAGTCATTTCTCTGCTTCAGTGCAGACAGAACAAGGGGTGTGGCTCAAGGTTGGGCAAGTGTCCACAGAAATGTGGCCTGCAGGGTCAAGGCATATTCTTTCCTTCTACAATCCTGACTTGGAAAGCTGAGGGCTCTTTCGTCAGTCTGAAGGAGGGGAGCTTTCTTAGAATTTGTTGTCATAGAAGGGTAGTTTGTATAGTTTGGGTGATTATTATTGTTGTGATTGCTATTGTTTTGCTTTGGTAATGATCTGGGTCAAAGTCCATTTTAACCATTGCTCTAACTCTGACATCCAAGAATCATCTTCAGCTACAAGAATAATCTAAGACTGTTTTTTCAAAGAGGCCAAGCATTTGAAAAAACTTCTAAAAACAATCCATAACTTTGAATAGGCTAAATGTTAGTCAAGGGATGTGCAGAGTACATGAGATCACAATAGCAGCCAAAGTTCATGAGTTGTTTTTGCATGGCCAAGATCAAAGTTTCAATAAACTAGAGCATGGCATTGATTTTTTGCATATGAGTTTGGCATGAAGAATTCAACAATACTCTGTGTGTATGTCTGTGTGTGTCCATATTTGAATGTATTTGTGAGTACATAAGATCTACATAAGTAGATTTACACTCTGTAATCATGTTGATTTTTGCCATAGTGAAATTATGACTATTTATATTTTAATGTTTCACTTTTCTCTCCTTTGATTTCTTTTCATTGTGCACATAATGGATTTTAAAATCAAAGAGAAATGATGCATTTAACTATTTTTGTTTACATCTTCCACTTGCCTTATCTCTATTGCAACTATTTAAACACACATGAAATATTTGGTCAGTTTGTTTAAAGTTCAAATGTCACATATATTGTTTTCCAACCTCAAAATCACTTCTGACTTTGCTCTGCTCTGATACTCTCATTTCAAAGACTGCGTTGTAGCTCTGTTCTTTCCCTCCAAGTTTTATGTTGGGCTTTGGCTTAATGCAATATGTTTTGCTTAGACCTGATATACAGAATGAAGTTGGTTTATAAACACACTCAGAATTTTAAAGACTGAGTAGTGCATGGTGGAACTAGAGGGGAATAGAAGGGTGGGTACAAAATGAAGAAAGAATTGGTAAGAGAAGAACAATGCTAGGTCTTCCATAACACACATTTCAGAATATCTTTCCTGAATAAATTTGTAAACAAGACATTGAGTCATTATATGACACGTTGAATGCTCAACATTTTATAAATTTAACTACAGGCCTTGGGTAACATGTAATCAATATTTTTGCTATCCTTTATTGCTTTGTAAAAGTCAAAGTTTCCTCAGACTTTTGATCACTGAGGCTACCTTGTGTACCCATGTTATTAAGTAGCTCCCACATAAACAGTCCTTCAAATCTGTAATTTGTCCTTGGTCTTTATTTGATTGATTGATTGATTGATTGATTGTGTGTGTGTGTGTGTGTGTGTGTGTGTGTGTGTGTGTGTAGATATAGTGCCCACAGAAAAAGGAGAAATGTCATCACTGCTCTTCAAATTCAGATTGCCTTAATTAGTTCCAAGCCATGTAGTCAAAAGAAATGCATAGTAAGATAGTTGATGGAAAGTCCATCTTCACTTTCCAGGCTCCCTGCAATATACCCACATCAGTTGAGAAATGTTATAATTTTAGGAGTAAATTCTTTTGGATAGCCAAGGTTTGAATCTGGTTTCTACCACATGCTACTTCTATAACCTTAGAAAAACAAACCATCTCTTTTTACCTTAAATTCCTCATTCAAAAACGAAGAGTACAAGAGACATATTTCATGGGGTTTTCCAGAGACTTTAAGTGTGTTAATATCTGCTAAATATGTATAACAACAACTGATGCTAAGTGTTCCCCAAAATGTTAGGTATTAAGAAGGGAACCCTGGAGGATACCCAGAGTACCACAGGCCTCTGAAGCTCTTACCCTGCCTTCTCCAGAAGGAAAATATTGAGCAGACCTGGTAACTCTGAGAAATAAATATTCCTCTGGGCACTTCTCAGTTCTCTGTCCAGTGGGTGTGGTGGTGATGTTCACCTATGGACATGTATGTACAAAGTCTCCTAGGTCCACTTTGGCATTAGCTGGATCAAGTTTCTATTGTTTTATCCATGCTATATGGCCTCCTGAAGTCTGGGATACCCCAACTGGCCAGTGAAAGTTATGTAACATGCTCTTTGGGAGCAGGCATCCACATGATGCGATTATGCCTTATGGAAAGCAAGCAAAGAAAAATGGCATGGAAGTTGGGCTGAACTAATTGATTTACTCCTCTTGCTAGCTTGAATACTGATAGCTCTCTGCAAGGCATTAAAATTATTGCCATGGACCAGTAGGGGAGAAAAGGCCAGAAAATATGAGGCACAAAGGTTTGCTTTTTCCAGCAGTATCCTCCATCCTTCTTATTTTTCATCAAGGAGAAATTTTTGCTACCTAAGGAGAAAAAGAACCCTGGATGTAGGCTAATATTTCTCAAGTATAAGAACATTGTTTATGGTTGTCCTCCCATATGCTACAAGGATGCCTTTCATATGACTCATGGATTTTGTGACTTTTAGCTGGGTCTTTGGGTACATTAGGATACCTAAATTAGGTCTATGGGTACATCAATATCCAATGGTAGCATTAGTAAACACATTTCTAGGTGATCTGCTGATGTAGTATTCTGCCTTGCCCCTCCGACCAAGGATCCACATGTCCACCTGATCAACGCACAGGGGACATATTGCACTGAGGCCTTAGACACCATACTCCATTTCAATTTGTCAAATCAACAGTTCTGTACTTTAGTCTTACCTGTCCATTCTTTAATAGGTCCTTGGAAAATGAAGACATTTCAAACCTGTTTTGGTCAGAAAGGGATAGCCTGGATTTCAGAATGCAGCTCAATCCACCGCCACACACATTTCCTGCTCCTCAAGGGATGGCTTTCATCTTCCATCCATCCCGCTAAGGAGAACAGAGGCTAATTTAGGAGCCTCGTTATGCCTGTACATATTCAGCCAGAGGGGTCAGTGTTGATTGATGCAAGACACTCTGTCCTCCAAGAGCTTGCCAAGTCCCTGCTGGTCCAGAGAGCAGCAACCACAGTAACTCACCCTTTCGTGCCTGTGTATTACTGTGCCTCCAGCAAGAAACAGTCAATAAGCACCAGAGGCAACTTCTGTTGCCTTAGATCACTAATAAACGCCTCACACCATCACCCAGAGCCCTTTGACAAAGATTATTTCTCAACAGATAGATGCCAAGCCCTCACAGCCAATTACTCCAGAGGCGCCTCCTCTGAGGCTTGGAGGAGAAGGCAGGCAGAGAGAACAGGCTCTGTTCAAAGACACAGATTATGCATTTTCTCTTATTTTTTAAGGCATTCTTTTCACGGGACTACCTCTGGTGGACCCAGCTCTTTGCCCCATTCGTTACCTATAGCTCTAGGACATGGAGAGCTCTGGCCCATTTTATAGACCAGGACTCTGTTTACAGAGCTTATGTAATTCCTGCTCTCTGCTTCTAGCTTCCCTGCATTCCTAGTCATCATTACTTTTGGTCACACATCCAGAAACCTGTGAATGGGCACAAAAACAGCTGGATAATGTCCAGAGGTGCCAAGTAATCTGCTGGTTTCTGTACCTCGGAAGAATGTCTTTTCTTCATTCATGCCAGATAGTAGCTCTGTATTTCGGTGATGCCACAGGCTAAGAAAAGCATGTCCCATCTTACACTATCCATCTCTTATACATTGTTAACACTCATAGAGGCATTACCTTTATTTTCAGGGTGGGTGTCACATATTCTGGACACCACAATTTGTTGTGTGTGCACCCTGTACCATCACCACTGTGATGGGCTTGATGTGGGTGTTAAGGAAGAGAAAGAATGTCACTTAAAAACAAACAGATGACAAAAACACGGCCTTTCATAATTCTACTCAGTCATACCACACACCACAGCACATTAGCCAAGCCCTCAGTTAAGTGGCAGGGATAAAAATACACATGCTGCCACATGTAGGCTTCATCATTTCTTCTTCTTCTTTCTCTATTGCTCTTCAGTGTCCTCAGGGTGTCTATGTGCTACAGCGGACACAGACAACGAGATGAAATACTCTACCAAGCACATCTTCATGCAGCTACTAACTACAGAATTCCCATGTCTCCTGTCCTTGGAAAAGTCTCATGGCTGGACAAGGAGTGCTCCCCTCATCCCTGTCTCCACCACTTTCTTCTACAGGAAAGAAATGACAGACTAGCATAAATGTTCATCATCCCCCCGCCCACATTTGGTATGTGAGGAAATTGACTCCTTTCTCTGGAGAATCACAGAAGAAATAGATGGCCTGAGCATAATGAGTCTTGTAAGTTTCCTGCCTCACCTAAAGGCAGAAGTCCTGTTGCTAGCCAGTAGCTGAGGCCAAGGAAACCTTGCCCAAGCCTTTGTTTGGACTACAAATCCAGTCTACTTTGAGAATCGGGCTCCTGCAGTGGCTCTTTCTGAGACACTCTGCTCAGGCTGCACGTTTTTGTTGTGCTTGTTTGTTTTTGTTGGCCTGGCGAGCTAGCAGCAGGACCGCAGGCTGACACTCAGCCAAGGGGCTGTCTGTTCACACCCTGGGGATGGGCTGGGCTTGAAAGGATGGCTGCTGCACAGTCCTGCCTGCTTCCCATTTTGTTATCCATGAGATAATAAATAAAGGCTTGTTCTGTTGTGTCCAAAAGACTCTTTCAGGAGTCTTGGTTCTTGATGGAGATCTCTCCAGTCTCCCTACCTGATCTTAGTCAGATGCTGAACATTTCTGCATTTCTAATCAAATTAGAACAACTCAGAGGAGGGGAAGGGGAGGGAGGGAGGGAGAGAGAGAGAGAAAGAGATAAAGAGAAAAAGAAAGAAAGAGAAAGAAAGAAAGACAGACAGAAAGAAACAAAGAAAGAAAGAAAGAGAGAGAGAGAGAGAGAGAGAGAGAGAGAGAGAGAGAGAGAGAGAAAGAAAGAAAGAAAGAAAGAAATGGATTATTTTATTCAAAGTACCAGTGAAGAAAATTGAAACACCAAACTGTTACTGGCAGAGATCAGTGTGTGTCATGTCTTAGACTAAAAAACAAGCCAGAAGTGATGACCTACAGGGATAGTGAGGCTGGAATAATTATGTCTAAAATTCTCTAGGATTATTTACTACTCAGATTAAGCAGGAAAATGTTCTAAATCTAGGTTTGAATTCATGTAGCTCTTGGACGATGACACAGCTTCCTTCCATCTGGTTAAATGATGCCACAGGCAGGAGATGAGATGCTGACATTATTTGTCCCATTGTATCTTCCCGTCATTTTTTTTTTTTTTTTTTTTTTTTTTTTTTTTTTTTTTTTTTTTTTTTTTTTTTTTTTTTACCAAGTTCTGCCAAGAGCAGAGTAGGATTTTAGCTCCAGATTCTCCCAGGAATATTCTTAAAGTTTCATTGTAATGTGGGTGGATAAAAGAGTAGGAAATGACCGACTTCTTGTAATAACTGCTCTTAATAGCCCCAGAGTGAGTACAATGGTTTAAAATGGAATGAGAGGATGGAGCTTGTTGCAGGCCCACTAGCAAGAGTGATCTAAAACAGAATTTTCGTTGTCCTGTGAAAGGCAGCTTGAAACCACCATCTCACACCTCCATGTCACGTCTGCTCCTGGAGGCGATGTGCCTCGACACATTCGCCCCTACTTCGCCGTTCCTTCTCCCCGCTGTCTAAAGACTGATGGATCTGAGACCATCGCTCTGACACTCAAGAAGGCACAAAGTTCATGAACCAGACATTGAAAGGACATTTACATTTTACATATTTTAGCCAAAGTAATATATGGTGCAGTAAAATACATTGTCTTCTCGCTGAATTCTCCTTGTGAAGCAGCAGTAAAGACACAGGAATATAATACATTGTCACTAAAAGAAGGCTCTTCCACAGACACAAAATCTGGGTAGCATAAGCTAATAATGTTAGTGGGCTGACTTCTCCTGTGCTGGAAACTAGCTGACATATATATTGAAGTCACTGTTATCTATACAAAGAAATCCAAGTGAGCATAAGAGCTGATTATCTTAAAAGAGACATTTTACATACAAAACTTATTCAAAATACAACTTGTTGGGTTAGGAATGTAGCCCACTTGGTAAGGCCTTGCTGTTCAACACGAGGACCTTAGTTGGGTTCCCAGACTTCATGAAAAAATTTGGGCCTGGTGAAATGAGCTTGCAATCCCAGTTCCAGAGAGGCAGAGACGGGACGATCTTGAGGCTGTCTGGCCAACCAGCCTAGCCACACTGGTGGGCTTTGTCTCAAAAACAATATGGATGGTTCCAGAGGAAGAGCACCCGAGCCTGCCATCCATGTACACACATATGCATGTATGCTTATGCCACAGGCACTCGTACACCACCCCAAGTACTTGCACAACTCCACACTCAAAAAATACAAACAATGGAAATGAAATCTGGTTATGAAGTCAGCTTCTAACATTGTCTTTCCTTCTAGTTCCTGCTGGCAGGATGTAAGCAAAACTTTGACGTTGCAAAGGAGATGATGGCTATGTGGCCTCGATTAAACAAAACAAAAGAGCTAAGCATTCGGGAATGATCAGGGATAATGTCTTTTAAAGGCATTAGTTTTAGCTGAGCATTGTTGTGACTGTTTCCATGGCTAAACCATGAACATGTTTTCTGCAGAAGCTTGGTCAGCTAGTGGTCTTAATTAACTTTCAAATGGAAAAAGCTGTGGTTTACCACTTATTAAATATCCACCACAACAACTTACAGTTTTTCCTTCCACACCTCACTTAGTCAAGACACCTCGAGGAACCCGCAATGTGGAACTGCTGGCAATTTAATACATGTCATGTATAATGATCAGAGAGAACACACAGGCTTTGGGAGAAGCTCTGTAAGATCTGGGCAGCACCAGGTGAATGACAGAACTGATAAACTGAGACAGAGGGATACCTCCCTCTAGAGGAATCAAGCAAGCCATCCTTGCTCATTGATAGGAATGCATAAGGTAAGAAGCTCTGCCTTCTGGGTACTGTTATTTTAGAGTACTTATTTCTGGGAGTCTTGCAGAAGGTGGGGAAGTGAAGTTCAGGATATCATGAAGGAAGAGGTCACACCTTCACTCAAGAGTTTTAAACAGTTCATTCAGATATGGAAGAAGGCATAAAATTACTCATTGAGCTAATCTACTCAATGCAGCTTACAAGTAAACTCTGCCAGCCACTGCACAGGGCATTTTATTCACCAGGGAGATGGTGCAGTTTAAGATTTAATCGAGACAGAATTAGCTTTTGTGATTAGCTAGGTTGAGTGGCTAAGGAAAAGTAGTAATGATATCATTATCTCCTTCCCTCTCCTACAGTATTCAGACACATACCCACGCACACGTGTACACACTCACATCTCTGTTAGAAGTTAGCTGATGAACCTCAACTTGGGTTGTAAATTCTCTGGGAAAAAGTGAATTCTCTTGTTGAAATTCCTCTGCATATATAATTTTCTTGGATTTTTAAGTAAGATTTTTGTTGTTGTTCTTGTTTTTTTGTTTTGTTTTTGTTTTTTTTTTTTTTTAAACCCTATAAACATGAAAAGGTTCAGAGAAAACATAACCGGAAAAATATATAAAAATGCAAATTTTCTTAAACTTCAGCCTTAGATGGACTGAAGCATAAGTGAGAAGTTCAACAAAGCACGAGGAAAAGATGACAGTTCAGAGTTTCAAAAATTTAAGACAGCAGCAGGATTAGACACTTTGGGTTGTCTTCGCACACATTTCTTATGGGAGTTAATTCCATTTGACATGCAAGACCAAAGCGAGATTACAGAGGCATAGCCCCATGGCGAGGTGTATGCTGTAGCTAAAAGCTGGGATTTGAATAATTGTGCAGGCTTACTCCAAGAATCAGGCGAGAACAGAATGAATGGATTATTACAAGGAACTTTGTACATTTTTAACTGCTGGACTTAATAAAATACCCTCCGTGTGAGAACAGTGTTATGGTCGTCTGCACTTACTCTACTTGAAGTTTGTGGTAGGATCTATCAAAAATGAGGAAAAACAGAAGCTGCTCTTTTAAAGAAAAGGATTTATAATGAATAGCTGGGTCATGCCCACATGATTTATAGAGGAATGCAAAATTTGGAGAACATGAGATGAACGTGTTTACGGTCCTCCAAAGTTACACGGAATTCATTTCCTGTGCCAAGAAGTTTGAAGAAAGTGGAGTTCAGGGAGAGTGAGCCACAAAAAGGAGGATTTTTGTTTCACTATTTCAGCTTATTAGGAATAAATGGCATTTGTTATTGAGAAAAATTACTAACCCACTTGGAGTGTGTGTGAGTGTGTGTGTGTGTGCATGAGTGTGTGTGTGAGTGCATGAGGGTGTGAGAGTGTGTGTGTGTGTGTGTGTTATTTTCCATGGATGCTGTGAAAACATATGTCTGTAAAAGGCAGAAAGAATAACAGATATGAAAACTTTTCTGTATTTCGTCAACTATAGGATGAGAATTATTAAATTTCTTTTTATAATCCTTATTTAGCACTCAGAAAGTGGAAGCTAGAAATGCTGATCCATGCAAGGTTCCCAGAAGCTTTAAGATATCGAAGATAGGTGTGTAAATGATCAGAATTATGAAAAGATGCCCATTGACAGCCAGCTAGAACTCTTCTTGTAAAAGCCACTGATTTGGACTTGAAATTATTTGATTTTATTTCTTCCTTAAAATAGCCTTTATTTTCTTGCTCCTGAGAGTCATGTAGGATCCCTCCAGTGGCCTTACCCAGCCTCATGGGAAGGGGAGTCCCAGGGGAAAAGATAGAAACTACTCTGGGACAGGACTCTGGCACAGACCAGCTGGGGTCAAGAAGCCATCCCTAGGTAGGAGAAAAAGAAACCAGCTTCCACACAGGAAATCTCTGTTCTGAAAGAGGCCCGTCTTTCTCCTTCATTAAGCCAGAACTTACCTGTAACTTTCCTCTCAAAACGTGTCTGCCAACTTCAGCCTGCCATGCAAAATGGTAGCAGGAATGATGAACACATTACAAGTTTGTAGACCCTAAAATTAAACTCTGCCTCATTTATTTCATATTTCAGCAGAGTGGGGGAAGGCTGGCACAGAGGCCCAGATCCTTCCTGATGAGCTCTGTGGTTCCTTCTCTGAGAAGGGATTTGAGCTATCTATGGATATACTGTCTTCTTGAAAGGCTCAGTTCTGCTTGCAATGAGGAGGCATGGGGCAGTGTTATGCAGAGGTGGAGTTGGGAATCCCAGCTCTAGGGGAGAAGAAAAGTGGTATATTACCAGTCTATCTCCCTCTGGATCAGGTATCATTTAGACCTTTGCTACTAAACTCCTTGGGCAGAGGCCAGCTTCAGGGCCACTTGGGAATTATTAGAAAGCCACGAGCCCAAGCCTCACCCCAGATTCTTGGAATCTAATCTATGTGGTAACACATGACCTAGAATTCCATGGAGATGTCACACTGACGGTTTTATCACCATAGACACCGGAAGTGAGCCACAAGTAAAACTAGAGCGCACAACATTACAAACCAACAGGGACCGCCCTGTTCCTCAGATAAGATGAGGAAGGCCCACAGAAGAACACAGCTTCATACACACCGAACCAGAATGTTTCATACAGACCTCAGTTTCATTTGCCATGAAAACCAACAGAAACACCATAGGCCACTGCAATTAGCCACACTACATTCTATGAAGCCAAAAGAATGGATTCCAGTATTATAGCTGAAATAGGTTCTGCTTCCTACGTAAAGGAACTGACATAGGAATGAAATCCCAATATTCCTTCTACCCATGTAGATTGGTGAAACGTGGAAAAAATCAAATTGAATTATCTTATAATTTCCCAGGGAAACATAATTAAGTTGTAAACCATTTCCATGAAATCCCCAAACCCTTATATCATCCAGATAGTGACTTTCTACTGTCTGATCAATAGTGATATTAATTATAGATAATTATTGTGCTAGGATGGCATGACTGTGATACTTCATTAGTCTTGAGCCGATGTGTTGACCAAATAGTGAAGACTTGGTTGAGTCCAGTGCTAGATAAAAGAATTCTTTTGGAGTCCTACATAGTTTTATGATATTGATGCTACTGTATAAATGGGTAATTCCTGGACACCATTTAATGTTTATTCACACAACCCAATGGTAATAAAACCCATGTGAATGATTCCATTCACTATCCCTAATCCTATATGAACGAGATACAAACTACCTCTAGGAAAAAGGAATATGTATGGGGCACAAAATCTGATATTTCTTGATGCTTCAAATTTCTAGGATACACCCAGTGTGTTCTTCATATGTATAATGGGCTGTTGGTGCTCACTGTAGTGAGTGAAAGTGTCTCTGGCCTGACCTCCAGGTGGATGTGGCCACAGTATATGAATGTGTAACAAATGCACATTTTAGGTGCGGGCAAACACTGAGACCTCTGCTTAATTCCCTGGCACTTTCAAGAATCTAGACATGAGCTTTCTGACTATCACAGAAGGATAATGAGCATGAACAGAAACTCGTGAGGTAGATGTCCATGGAAGGTAGTTATTCAAGGAACCACGTTGAAATGTTCCTTATTCAAGAGTTTTAAAGATAAATCCCATCCTATTTTAATTTCCACACTGCTCAAGATAACTTACTGAGTTGTCTTAACACAAAGGAATAAAATAGTTGAAAAAATCATAATAGATAAGAGAAATTAAATCACTTAAAAATATATGTCATTTCCCTGAGTTTCTTTAGGACAGTCATACATCTTACTGACACGATCTTTCACTGAGAAGCTAGGTTTTCTCTGAACAAAGCAGAGAACTTCACATATTCATTTTGTTATTTTTTCTATTTTATTATTATTTACTAATGGTGGATATAAGACAAATTGCTAAACGGTCTTATAAATGAAATAACCAAAGCCAGGTATTGGGGTGAATTCTGAACGATCAGAGAAACAGAACCAGCCACAGCCAACCTCACTTTGATAACTTCTCAATTGGTCTTCTTTCCAAAAACTGGAAACCTCTGTGTCCTCATCTGGAATGGATCTCTGCTAAAAGCTAAAAGCTTAAAAAGGATCTAGTTCCTGGTCTTCACACCTTATCTACCTTTCTGCTTCCTGCCACCACTTCCTTGGATTAAAGGTGTGTGTCACCATGCCTGGTTGTTTCCAGTGTGGCCTTGAACTCACAGAGATTCAGACGGATTTCTACCTCCCAAGTGATAGGATTAGATGTGTGAGTTCCACCATTTTCTGGCCTCTATGTCTGTCTAGTGGCTGTTCTGTTCTCTAATCCCAGATAAGTTTATTAGGGTGCACAATGTATTGTGGGACAAATTATCACCACAGTTGGAAGCCAGGCTCCATAAATACTCCATTCTGGGGTACATCCACAGTCCCCAAACTCAGTTTTACAGGACTCAATCTTTTGTGGCTTCCTGGTTTGGACCCTAGGGGTCATTTACTGCCTGTGATCTCTCTCTGTCACTGTTTCTGTATTCACAAAATTGAGACAATGGCACACTCCTCATGGAGCTGTGCAGAAGTTTAGTGACAGTAGGTAGGGAGCCCCTGGGGTGCACATGCCATGCACCGAGCACTCTCTACAATGGCCATTGTCAACACCCCTTGTATTGTCCATAGATTGGCTTCTTTGTGGTCATGTTACAATTTATTAAGAAATAGTATTCTCGAAATTCCTTTCGAGGATCTGAAAGTCAAGTTTTCATCTCCACCTTAATTAAGATGCTTTATGAAAAGCATAGTTTTGAAAAGTGATTTAAGTCATGGAAACCAGAAACATCATGTTGTTCTTGTTAGTTGACTCATTTGTTTAAACACACCACACACACACACACACACACACACACACACACACACACACATATGCACACAAGGACACACACATACTCACACAAACAGATATATATGCATACACACATGTACACACATAAACACACAGACATACATATGCCACATACATATCCACAAACATACATACATGTACATAAATGTACACATAAACACACACATACATATACATACATGTATACACAAACACATGTTCATACATACATACACATATGTACACACAAACACACACAGACAGACATATTTGCACACACACATCAGTAACATCTTGCAATCCACTATAAGCTCCCCAACAAGTGCTTTTTCGTAAAGCAAGCTAAATGTGACCCAGTACTCTAGTACAGCTCTTACTATTCAAAGCCAAATAACCTGAGAACGTAATACTGCAGCAAGCAGCCTGAGGTCCCTTTGTCTTTGCTCAGGTAAAATCAATTCAGTTATTATCCACAGTTGGGCACAGAGCAGCATATAAACAGCATGGCTTCAGGAGCAATCCCTCTCAGAGTGGGCTGCATGGCTAATATTCCACACACTGATTTACTAAGCATCGTCTAGAGAGAGATGGAGAGATTCATCTTACGTATGGAAATTCATTCTAAAGAACTATTAGGGATTATAAAAGACAAGAGAGAAGAAATATCAGGACAAAGTCCTATAAAAGCAAGTATTCTACCTGCCTCTATTTGGTCCAAGGCAGAATCTCCAGGCCTAACGTTTTCCCCTCTATTCTTTATAGAGGGGTTGTTTGCCATAGTTCCTGTGAGTAGGAAGGAAATGAGCCACGGACATGACTCTGCACATCAGATGGAAACAGAAAGGCTTCAGAGAAAGCAGGCTGGCTGGTGAAATGTCCATTGTGGAATCCATAGAATAGACTCACAATGGCTAAAAGGAAGAAATGGCTTGTCTTTCTTAAAACTGTAACAATTAGCCAATTGAGCTAACTAATAGGATCTGAGAAGATGCAAATAAGTGGGGTTTTCTATTAAGAAAGAGAATGAGGAGATGGTTTTCAGCAGGCAGGAAAGAAGGTAAATGGTTTTTATCCCAAAGGCAGAGCCAAGATTTCTCAAATGAGTTTCTTCCTTAAAGAGATAGAAGTAAAATACACAGAGCAACATGATATAATGTGTTTGTGCCTAAATGTGGCAGGAACGCCATCCTCTTCTACCCATCAGGCTGTGGATGAGTGAATGCAAGACAAAACCAGACACAGAAACAGCCCCTCAGAACGGCAGCTTCAGAATGCTCTGTGTTCGACAATTCTGAGAAGATGAGAAGAACGCAGCTCCACCAAGCTGATTAACAAGAGTGCTGAGCAGAGCAGAGTGGATTTATAGAGATTAGGATGTAGCAAGCTTTGTCCAGAAGATTGTACAAAGTTCTTATTGACTTTGAATCTCAAATAAGGGGGAACCCTACCTCCCATCAGAAAAGACTCCCTGTGATCTCTTCTGATATATGATTTTGTTCCATTAAAAAATAAAACGTAGGATATGCAAATGGTTCCCTAAGACATTTCTGGTTCTCTGTGGAGTCAAGGGCAAGAGGTGAGGAGTTAGTGCTATGATTTTGATATTTCAGTATGGCACAGAGACTTGAAATATATTTTAATCTGAATTGTGAAAAACCATAGTCCTCGATGAAGCCTAAAGTAGGCTTTCAAGACATACTAGAAGAAGTCAGATTTAAGTCAGGTGAATGTCAAGAACTTGCATGCTGATATTTACAGAACTCCAAGGACTCCAGGCCAGACTGTTTCGTTGCAATGGCTGACATTGTTTCCTCCAGGATCCTGGCAGGAGAATATCATTTTTATAGGAATTAAGGAGAAGCACAATGAAAAAGAGAGGGAAGAAAGAGACTGGAGACAAATGAGAAATAGGGGTAGGGGCTGGGAGTGGGGGTGGTTGTCAGAGACTCCTCATACACAAAAGCTCAGAAATCCAAATCAGTGCACCCATAATGGCTAAGAACAAGAGCCCAGACAACAACTCGGTGTCTGTTTCTCTCAGGGGACCGTGAATTAGTACTGAGAGCCATGACTAAGGAGACAGTTGGGTCAATGATGCTTTCAGGCTATTGAAGCCACCTGGCAATAGCCCCTGGTCCCACTGGCTGTCATATGAAGTTTGGAAACCACCGTGGCCAGGGCCATCTTATGCTCTGTGAACATTTAGAGAACTTGCTCAGGTACTTATCTCCCTTGAGATGGACAGGAGTGCAACTTCAGAGGAGAAAAAGAGCTTCTCTGACCTTTGGACCCAGGAGCAGAAGGACCTGTGATAGAAAGAAACCCAAGAATACTAGCCGATCTGTTCAAACCTGGGTGCTCCTGGGGGTCAGAGATGACTATGTGGTCAGACAAAATAAAAAAATAAGTAAAACACACGGAGTCACATGACATAATGCGCTCTGCCTAAATGCAGTGGTGATGCCATCCTCTTCTACCTCCCCTCCCCACCATGCCTGACAAGAAAGCACGGCCTGGGACAGTTCTCCAAACGTTCGCTTGTTTTGAGAGGAAAGAGGGAAGCAGGCTCAAGGGCCCCTCCATCCACGAGTGGGAGCCCACGAAGGATGACTAGGTCTGCTGGGCTGTGGAGCAGACACAGGCCTCCGGAGTCACTGGCCGGCCACCTCCTCCTTTTGTTTGACTTCCTTGGCAAGCCTTTCCTTGTGTTTTGGAAGGGAGAAAAATATTTTTAAGTGAGAAAGAAAATAGCATTTATTTATACATGGTGTGTGTGTGTGTGTGTGTGTGTGTGTGTGTGTGTGTGTGTATCTCACTCCTAAACAGAACTACAAAGAAGCAGGGTCTCATTTGCTGTTCAGGTTTGCAGCACGAGTCCTGGCTCACCGATGAATCTTCTCATATACGAAGCTGACTGGAGGGAGGGGTGGGATTGAATAACAAATCTAAGTGATACAATCACATCATTTACAATCACATAATGGACCAGATCCCAATTTTCAAAAGGCATAAAGTATCCTCATTAATACGATAAGTGCAGCAGTCAAATCAGCACTGTGATTTTATCAGGGTTTTTGACTATACGTGAATTAGAATGTGAAATGCATACAGAATTTTTAATGGGAAGGCTTTAACATTCACTGAATGTATTTCTTCCTGTCATTTGCATCACATTAAAGGGAAATTCTACATAAAAGGATAAGGAGAATATGTCCTAAATTACAGTTTTTCCATAGTTGTCATGTCCACACATAGGAAAATCTGATTCATAAGCTTGAGTATGATCCTAAATCCGAAAAGGCTGTGCCAGTTCCCTGTTTGTTTGTGGGTTTTATCTGGCTGTCAAGGCTGGGTAGAGCTCTGTAAGGTCACATTATCAGGACAAGCTAATGAAGATCATGGCAAGGGCAGGAGGCATGGGAGGGTGATTGTACGCATTGTTAGTACAACATTATTAAATTCTGTGCCTGCATTTTTCACCCCACGATTCACTAGTAAAAACTCACTCGTCTTCCTTGGAAGCATTCTATTCTTTTAAAAAATATTTTCATTTAAATTTATATTATAATTACATATTTTTTTAAAAAAAAAAGCCTGTGCTATTACATTAGCACACTACAATAAAGTCATGGACATAGCCTTAATGTTTTATAATATTAGTTCTACATATTCCTCCATGTATGAGTATGTATATTTACAAGAATATTCCACAAATGTTTGCTTCATATCCAACATGTTTGTATATTCTTGTGGGTAGAAACATGGTCCATAGGTTATAAGCTAAGTAGAAAATAATGACAATTAGAATCAGAGTGCTTGGTAGCATCTCTTCACTGAGACCCAAAAAGGAGCTTCCGTTTTTCATTATCCTTTTGTCATCCATGGTGTACAGCGGCTGATGGAGAACCCTGGGGATCTAAGAGACAGTACTTTGTATCCTAGATGCCCCACTCTGTTTTTTCTGTTGCTGTGATAAAACTCTGACCAAAAGCAACTTGGGGAAGGGAAGAATTTATTTGGCTCTTCAATTACCTCCATCATTGAGGACAGTCAAGGCAGGAACTCAAAACAGGAACCTAGAGGCAGAAACCAAAACAGAATCTGTAAGAACACTGTTACTGGTTTGTTCTCTGTGGTTTGACCTGTTTGCTTTCTTACACAACCATGCACTACATGTTCAGAAGTAATACTACCCATAGTAGGCTGGGTCCTTCCACATAAATCTTAATCAACTAAATGCCCCAGAGACATGCCCATAAGCCAATCTGATGGGTTCTCTCCCTCAATTAAGGTTCCCTCTTCCCAGATGACTCTAGTTTATGTAAAGTTGACAAAAATTAATCAGTACCCTAGAAGAGGCCAAGGTATCATCTACCAACCTGGTACAACAGGCTGAGAATAGGATGCATCTGATGTGTATATATAACCGCCTGCCCGATGACCAGCACCCTTAGTACACATATAAGAACTTGTACTAAGTGCCTTATATCTGTTATCATTTTAGACTTGGAGCAAGCAAACATGCTAGCATATAATGAATGTAAAGACGTGCACTGAAGTGAAATAGTTCAAGTTCAAAATAAACTAGTCAATGCATTTTGCTCCCAGAAAAAAAAAAAAAAGTGTGCATAAAGAATGGGCCCATGTAAAAATGGCTAATCATTTACCTAAACAGTTTTATTACTTTGCTTTTGATCACAGAACAAAGATTCCATAGACTAGTGTTTGGTGTTGATGGTCAATGGTGCTGCTAATTCGATTTATCACCCCAAATATGCACAGGCAGACTGTATGTATACATAAAATTATACACACATGCAATATTATTATTTATTACCACTATTAGGAAATTACAGCTATTTTCTTCCATATCTCAAAACAGTTTAAGAGCATTTTAAAAACAAGATTCAAGTGAGGAAATGTTCAAGCTTGAGAAGTTGAGTTCAGACCCTCAGCACCTATGATAAAAGCTGTGACACAAACCTGTAATCCCAGTGCTGGAGAGGGAGGAACAGGGGCATCCTTGAAGTTTGCTGGGTGACCAAATTGGTGAGTTTCAGGCTCATGAGAGACTCTGCCTCAAAACAGCAGGGTATGAAATGAAAGAATGATAAAGGAAGACACCCAGTAACAACCTCTGGTAGAGATGGGTCAGACAGATGGATTAACTAGAGTTAGAATTTACCCACCCTCTCCCCTTTCTCCTCCCACTTTATCTGTTGGTGTTTTTTTCTTTTCTTTTCTTTTTTTCCTTTTCTTTTCTTTTCTTTTTCTTTTTGACTTTTTGTTACTTTTTTGGCTTTCTGAGACATGGTCTCACTTTGTAGCTGAGGCTGGGCTAGAATTCACAGTCCTCCTGCTTCCTCCCCACAAGTGCTGGGATTGCTGCTGGGTACCACCGCCGTCCATGTCACCTGTCTCCCTCCTTCTTTTCCCCCTTTCCTTTACTTCACATTCTTTGTATTAAGTTTGGGGTTGGAATTTGAACCAAAAATGTATTCAGGCTTTGCTTCATTTTTGCCACAACAGAAATTTTCTATACCTAAAATAATTTTTAAATAATCATTTTAAGTTGATGGGAAATTAGCATTAATTAATTAAATGTATTCTGTCCTACGTAAACTGCCTGTGCATATTACATTCACCACACAAAACCCTTTTCTTCTTTGGAAAACTAAATTAGATGTTTTGAAAAAGGTCTTTCACCATGGTTAAACTGCATTCATTCAGGGAAGCAAACCAAAGTTCTTCAGTGCAATCAGATATGTTTTTGTTTTCCATCAAGTCCATGCTGACTCCCCGAGGTGCTAGTAAATTCTGAGTAAGACTCAGAAATTAGGGGACTAAATAAGAGCAAAGAGTGACTCTTTTGCTATTGGTTAACAAGAATCAATAATTTGAAAATAATTGAATGAACTCTGTTATTTTCATAATTTCACCAAGAACACTACTACAGACTGATCCTTTGTGCTGATATTTCTTTGATTTAAAAAAAAAAAAATTCAAGTTTTCTTGTTCTCACCCTCTAAGTCATCTGTAGCAGAACTCCATTACATTTTTACCTAATTCAAACACAGACAGAATATAGTCTTTCTGCGATGACTGCCACTTGTAAACAATAGCAAAGTATATTGAAATTTGTTCTCTAACTCCTGCTATATCCAGAGCATTGCTTCTACATTCAAATGAAACCAGTTATCTCTCTCCACAGAGTCAAGTCCGTGCTACACTTCTTTCCTTCTTTGTGACACATGCTGTTTGTTCATGAACCCTAGTGCCCATGCTTCATGTTTTCACATTTATTCCCATTGTGAGAGTTGTTCTAGTATTTGCTATGTCAGCTCACTGTCTAATCATTTCTACGACTGTTTGAACTTTTTACTTTACACTCACTTTTCTTCCCTCTGTCCAGTTCATACACAATTGCTACTCATGTCTTCAAATATGCATGCAGATCTGATTGATTTTGGGCTGCTACATTGCAACATTAAAGATTTTGTGCCTCAAAAAATTTCTGGTACCATGAAAGTCACTGAAGCATGGTAGCACAGCCTCTGCCACCCATTGCTGTTTGTTACCTAGTTTGTTAGAAAGGAATAGGTAATTTGCAATGTTTGCAAAGCTTCTGTCTAAACCTGCCAAGTAAGATGTCATTTGTACTCTTTCCACCTATACAGAGGCAGGGCAAAGAGGCTGAGTGAGGTTAGCTGTTTAACTAATTGAACTGGCCTTAAGTTTACTATTTTTTCCTATGGATTCAGTTGTTCAAGTTCAAGCTTTCTCTGATACAATTGATCTATATAAGCATTCAAAGTCATAGGTGCAATCCCGGCAGAAATAAAAATGTATACAATTCTGTTAAGCAGCATCAAAAATAATAGAAAAGTTAAGCACCAAAAATATGTATGTCACTTCATTCATGGGTAGCTTTGTTTTAATAGCATGTCTGTGTAGTGGTAAATACCTGGGGCCTTCCTGGCATCATATTCTTTCAAAACTTTGCCTGATCTGTTTTTCCAGCTCATATCAACATATGAACAGCTCCCTGAATTGTTTGTAATTGCCTTCCTTTTCTGAGTAATAGATAAATTCTTTTTTTATTCCCTCAATCTACCAATCAGGATTAATTTGCCTTGGTTTGCTCCAATGCTACAGCTGCCTATTGGGAAAGAATTCTTCAGTACAGACTATTTCATAAGTGGTGTTATAATTGTCCTTCTTCCTCTTCATGCATCTGGCTTTCTCTCCTCTGTCGAATGCTTTCTGACAAGCTCTGAGTTACATTAGGAACCAGGCCTATCCTATCCATCATAGGCTAGTGAGCTAGTATACCCAGTGATCTTTACTCTGAGTAGCTAAGAAAGAAAGGTAGATTTTTGGCTCACTTGTGGTCATCTGACCTAGAACTTCCTCCCTCCTCACTGTATTTCAGAGGAACTGTGAGGTGCCCCAAGATCAGAAGGCAAAGTCTGGCTGAACCCATTTAATAATCTTCCAAACAGCTTGAGATGCCTTTAATAATGATAATAATAATAATAATAATAATAATAATAATAATAATAATAATACATGCAGGTGTTAGACAGGATTTTCTAGACCCACAAAGCAAGTGACTCTTAAAGGTTTCACATTGTCTTCAAGTCCTATACAATGTATTTAATGTTGGAATCCTCCCTCCTCCAAAAAAAAAGCAAAAGTGCAAAAGATCAGAACTTAAAGTAAAACCCCATTTTCATATTGTTCCACAACTGCAGTCTTCCCAGATTCCGTTGAAACCTGCCAGCAATAAACTTGGGCAGCTTTCTAATTTTGTCAGTTAGACCTCATTTCCAAATATTAAAAAGACCCAGGAAGCTTGTCCTCTTTGAAGGTCTCGGCTTCCCCAGTCATGAAAATGTCCTTCTCCTTATTGTTAGTAGATTTGTGCTTTGCCCCGTTCCACATCCAGCGAACCATTTCCTAGTCAAGCTACACGTGAGGCATAATACTGTGAACATATTTATGGGAAAGTGTGGTGTTTTCTTTCTTTTCCTCCCCCTGGAAGACATGTAGAAGAGAACTGTGGTCGTTACTCATTTTTATTCCTCTTGCTTATATCCAAAGACTTTCCAAACTAGTCTAGTTGAGGCATCCATGTTCTCACAGGATTGCTGCTCACTCCGTCTGTGTCCTAGTCAATTCCTCCTTTATCCCGGCACTGGCGCATTGACACTGACACATTGATGTTCTCCTTGTGAGAATTAGCCTATCACATTCATTCACATCCACTTAATTGCTGCTGCTATTGTTTAGTCCGTTAACCTCCAGCTAGGGTGCAATTCACGTGAACACTGGGGAAGCACAACCATTCGATTAGTTCTGCAAAGCAGATTAAAATCTTCTGCCTAATTGGAGACTGTCCACACTGCTGCCTGCCTTCTAGCTCTGCTATGAACATGCCGTGCATCTTCAAACAAGGGTTCTCGGTTGGAATATGGCAGCCCTGACCTGAATGGATAGTGGTTTGTGAGTATGCCTCTCTGCAGGGCAGCACTGTGTTAGGGACAGTCCTGGCAATTATCACAAGCCTGGTCTCTGCCAATTAGCAACTTGACTCATTCATTCTTGTATACACACAACTGGAGAACCCATAGCTTGGCGTGATAATATATCATTAGTTTGCCAAACTCATAAGAATTTCATTTTAGAATGCAGTCACTTAGGAAAATCCTTATGAAACAGTTGTATAGTTTGGGGAAAGGTACTGAGAATCAAGAATACGGCTTATAAATAAATCTCACTTGATTCAAAGCATAAGGCCCTGTTGGACATGACTAACATGACAGCCAGGCTGCTTTGGTGACTAAGTTGTTGTATGGTGGTAATGAGGGAAGTCTTAACATTTTCTTAGCAATATATCTTTGCTTTGTTTCTGCTGAAATGAGGTTCTTTAAGATGCATGGATTTTGGTTTTTCAAAATGGGTTTTTTCTACAAACCAGGCTGGCCTTAGGGACCCTCCTGCCTCTGGCCCCCGAGTGCTGATACTAAAGGTACATACCACCAAGCTTGGCTGAAGTGCTTGAAGATGTTGAATTATGCTTTATCTAAAATATGAGAAGCTTAGACCCCTACCCTAGAATTCAAGAATTGGAAGTAGGTCAGATTTCTTCATTTTATCTAAAATACTTGTCTCAATTTACATTCAACCCATCTCTCTGGCACATTTTCTGACTTTCCTAAAACTTATCTAACAGATAACACTCAAAAGTACTTGAGCTTTTATAGCCTAGCAACCTTATGATGCTACTCTAGCTAATGCAGGCCTGGGGAGTGTTCTTACAGATATGATGGTCACATATAAGAAGTGCTTGGATTGACCTTTGGAACCAATCTGAGATGCAATCTAAAAGCATACTACATAGTGAACATCAATCACATCATTTAATTGTCTCAGCAGAAAGCATGTTTTACATCTCTTTATAGATTTACTGGGGCTCAGAAGGGTTCAGTGACCCATATGAGGTAACATAGTCATATGTAACAAGTCATTGAATTGAAATCCAATTCTAAATGCCTGAAAGACTATATCATTCCTCCTACCCCTAAAGAAGAGAGAAATCATGAATTGCATCTTCAAGAAGGAGTAAATGTTCACAAGATGGACAAGACAGGAGTCGATGTTTGCATCAGTTGGTGACTGTGAGTCTAACATCAAAGCAGCAAGAGCACAGGAACATTGATGGAGGGATGAAAGACGCTGTGTTAAAGCTTGTTAAAATGACAAGAAGTCTCAGAGCAACAAATACAAAGAGCTGGGACATTTCCATCAGCTTGTGACTAGGACCAGGGACACACTGAGGCTAACTTGAGAGCCAACAATTCTGGAATTTAGAGCCATATTGGTGAGTCTCCTCTGAACATGCCAAGCAAGGAGAATATCAGAATCTCCTTGTATTCTCTACAGAGGCTGAAGAAGTGGTAATTACACACAAGCCCATAAGTGAAGCCTGTTAGGGACCAAAGTCTTTGACTAGTTTATCAATGCCTCACCCTCTCCTCCCTGATCTGCCTTCCCATCTTACATAGAAAAAGGGAACAAGAGAGAGAAGGACAAAACAACTTGAAACAAAGACACAAAATTATAATTATCCCTCACATTGGAAGAGCCCAAGGGGAAGAACAGAACTGGGGGTTCCATTTTATGTAAAAATATTTTCATTAGTAATCAAGGCAGAAACTATTTCCTAACACAGCTTCTATATCTACAACTTTATTAGCATATTATAATAACTACAGAGGCATGGGCTTCATTTCAGAATCTTTGGGATTCTTGGAGTTGGCTGCTACAGAAAAGACAGAGACAGAAGAGAAAAAAAAAATGAAGCCCCAGCCCTTGTCCCATCTCCTCACATGTCTGTACTTACAGGGGCCCTCACATGAGAACACATTCACAGCATCTTCATATCTCCATAGTCTGGCGCCTCAGGGATCCGGGCACAGATGCCATTGGTAAGGATTATGGCAAGAGAACTAGCCCAGGAAAGGGAAGCTTACAGACCCTGCCTGTTATTTACTGTTCTCATTGCTCTGACAAAGTGCCTGGGATTGACATCTTAATGAAGGAGGAGTTCTTTTTTTGCCTTATGCTTTCAGAGGGTTTTCTCCAGGATTGTTCATCCCTGTTTGGGCAGACTCTTATGGAAGGGGGAGTGTGTTGTTTCAGAGAAAGCCATTCACTTCATGGCATCAGGAAGTAGAGAGTAAAGGGGCTTTGGATCAGATTCACTTTTAAAGACCAGTCCATAACAACCTCCTTTCTCCAGATGGGCCACCTTCTGGAGTTTCCAGGGGCTCTCAAGGCAGTTCCAGCAGCTGGGGACTAAGTATTTCACACAGGAGCCCACAGTTGTCAATCCATATTCAAATCCTAATGCCCTGAAAGTGGGTCTGCACCAGGGCAGGGAATCCAAGGTCCTCATATAAAGTGTGACCTAGAAATAGAGGTTCAGGATTCAGTTGCAAAAGTCCATTAATCCTTTGGACCACTGACCCTTTAAAAAGGAATAATTGGGGCAAGAAAAGTAAAACTAATGGCCCAGCAAAGCACACTTCTTAAGGCAGGGACCATTCTTCCCTGTATCTTAAAATAGTACTATACAAAATCCTGTATCAACATGCCCTGTTTAGGTGCCAGACTTCTGTCTTGGTGATTCAGTAGTCCCATAGCATTGCGGAAGGCCACTATCATATCAGAACACATGGAAATCTGCACAGAGCACAGTCAGGTTTGCAATGCACAGTGAAGTCCTTAACAACAGAAGCATATATGTTAACCTTCTTAATTTGCAAACAGTTAAATGTCTTTCAAACTTGCGTGCAGCTCACAGTGTTTGCATGTATAACACATACATGAAGATTCAAACTGCCAGAAAACAAAGGAATAGTTTTGAAACCCACTAATTTATTCTACTACAAGCATGTACATGCATGTGCATGTGCGTGCACGCACACGCGCGCGCACACACACACACACACACACACATACACACACATACACACACACACAAAAGCACATACACAGAGAGAGAGACAGGGACAGAGATGTTCTTCAATATTTTCCTGATTAAACATTTAATTCAGCAGAAAATCTAACCCAGGACCCCTGCCTCCGTCTACCTGTAGATACAGAGCTTGTTCAATCAGAAAAGTCCTGGTTGCTGCAGGGAGCTTTTCTGCGTGGTCTGGCTCTGGAACTACACTGGTTTCACACACAGTGATTCACCTTCAGCCCTACTGAAGAGAACCCCTTCCTCTGAAAGGATCATCTCTGTTGACCAAACTTAATGTTCTCTCCCCAGATGCCTTCCATGCAGCTTCTGTGTGTAAAGGTTGAAGAATATCAGTTTCCTAGTGGCAGGATTGGAAACAAAAACAAAACCTAGACACTGAATTAAGAAAGCATGAGGAACCATATTCATTACCAGCCCAGACAACGGCATAATAGCTATTTTCTGCACCCCTTTTAGTCAAGATTTTATCACAATTTCTCATTGAGCTGCACCTAAAACTGCACCATTATTGATCAGCAGTGCTTCATGAAGAACTTATGATGTTCCAAACCTTGGCTCAGTTCACTTCATGAGCTCCCCTCTTACTATATGACCATCTTATAAAGCCTGAGCCTCATTGTCCCACTGTTCTTATCTTTACAAAGACGCGAACATGAACATTCAGAAGCTGTGTGTCCAAATTCACATTGCTAAGTCACAGAATCTTGAGTCAAAACCAGACATCATGAGCACACGGGCCTCCTGCTTCTTGTCAGTGCTTGTTTTCATGTGTGAAACATATTTCCGAAAGACACAAAAAGAAGGCAAATTTGTGTTTACCTTTTAATACAGCTGTAACCAAGGATGAATGAAAAGAATGAGTCAGTATCAACATGAGGTAAGGGGACCATATTTAATTTCCTTCCCAAAACAATGGAAAACAAAAGCAGCACATGATTATATATGTATATATCCATATGATCACAGGCATACATATTAATTATATTACTACATCTATAGGTAAGAACTTAGTTTCAAGGCATTGGATATTAGGCAATAAAATAGAGTAATAGCTGAATGAAAAGTAGCAAACAAACCACCTTGAGACTGTCCCACATTATTCTCTGGTCAGTGTACTTAGGCTACAGACTAGAAGGCAACCCATACCAAAGTATTTTCTACAGAGAAGGAAAATGCATTTCTATTCAAATACTTGACCATGTGTGCATATCAACAGTTGCATTTGTGATATTCCCAAACTGGAAACAATTCCTAGTACATAAATAAACCATAACATGCCCAAATGATGATGAGTCCTCAGTAATAAAAATGAAGCAGTTATTGATTTGTGCAACAGATAAATGAATCACAGATAACTCTCCCTAGTAGAAGAAACTGAACAACAACAAAAGAGGCAAGCTATATGGTCCTTTTATGTAAAATTTCTAAAACTGCAAATGAATACGAAATTACAAAGCAGAGCAGCGGGAACCTGGGCAGGAATGAAAGACTGTGCAGGAAACTTTGGGGTGATGGGTATGTTCATTGGCTTATCTGTGGTGATGGCTCCATATGAACCCTCATATGCCAGAACTCATCAAACTGTACATTTTAAATATGTGCAATTTATATCATGTCAGTTTTGCTGAAATTAAGATGTTTTCAAAAATAGAATACTTTAATTAATAAGATGAAAGTTTCTATATTTTCTGTTTTATAACCATAGTGTATAAAATGTGTAAGAGCAGGGATATACTTTACCTTATTCAGATATGATTTCTAATGCCCCAAATTGGGTGCCACAATTGCTACTTCTGAATAACAAATCTCCTCAAATGTAGGTGCATAAAGTGTCCATGTGCTATGTCGTGGAGTCTCTGTACCCGTGATCAGGGCACAGTGGGTGATGTCCATCTACTTTGTGATATTCAGGGTCTGGACACACTGTAGCTCCTCTGCATCACTGGCCTCTGTGTGCTGTCAAGGGTGGAGGGTAGCCAGACATCAGATGAATCAGTTCTAGGCTCCCAAGAGAGAGCCAGAAGAAAGCTGGGTCCCAAAAGCTTACATTCACTTCATCATTTCTGTTTGAAGATGGTAGAAAGATTTTCTCAGTTTGAAGGTGAAAGGATGCAAATCCCACATATTGGTTGATCATTTTCAACGTATTTGTCAACACTGTAAGAAGAACACATGCACAGAAATATGTCATGGTAGAATCACATTTTTATTTATTTATTTAAAATCAGGTCTTTCTATTTGGTAGTCTTGGCTATCCTGGAACTCACTATGTAGACCAGGCTATCCTAGAACTCACAGGGATTCTCCTGCCTCTGTCTCCACATGCTAGGATTAAAGGTGTGTACCACCATGTCCAGCTAATGTAGCCATATTTAAAATTATACTATGTCACACAGTGTCATCTAAATGAATATCATTTGTCAGGATTTTGCAGTTTCACAAACATTCATCCTACAAAGACTATACCCCTTTATATAATAGGGATCAAGGAAGAACACACTATCATACACCATAGCAGGTGTATAATTTAATATAATGAGTTTAATATGATGAATACAGGAGAAAATATGAATAAGGACAATTTGGCATATATGGCTGAAGTCTTGGAGAAGATGTTTTCTACTTTCAGGATCCACTGGAAGAAACCACAATTCCTACCCATGGTCTGTAGTAGATCCTGCCCCACTGTGACCAGTCAGATGAGGATTTAGTGAGTAATGAACAGCATCACACCAATCACTCAACAATGTGTATAGAACCCTGATGTATAACTAAATTCATGTGTATAGGGCGTATGTGTGCACATATGTGTGGGTGAGTGCAATACAGGAAGGTGCTGGGTGCCCTTCTCAGTCACACCCAGCCTTACTTGGATGAGACCATTTTCTCAACCATCTAGAGCTAGGCTGGTATCAGGTGAGCACAGTACTGGGGTTACAGGTGCTCATGACATTCCTGGTTTTTTATATGGCTTCTGAGGATTCAAGCTCAGGACCTAGTGTGTCCAGCAAGGGCTCTTACCTTCTGAGCATTTTCTCTAGTCCCTAAATTCTATTTCAATATGGAATTTTAGAGCCAGGAGTAAACTCAGCAGTCCTTTAAATAGTTTGCTAAAGATTATAACCCTACTTATTGCATCTCTAAAAGTTCACATGATATTACAGATGCCTACTCTAGTATTCTATGTGTAGGAGATTGTGGAAGTTGGTTCAGTGGGAATTACTTCATTGGGAAAATATTTTATGATACAAAATGAAAAGTGTGTTTACATACATCTTAAACCTAAAACATTGCCCTCATCTTATTTATAAAGCACAGGCTCTGCTATTATTTTTATGCACTGGTAGATTTTGGCACTTCTGTGGTTTCCTTTGATATGTGATTTACTATATTGACTAATCTTGAAGAAAGAAATCTACAGTAAATAAACAGATTGATATTTGTCCAGCAAGAATACATGCTCTGAAGTCTTAGAACATGTGCTACAAAAACAGGAAAGAAAAGATGAGAAATTCAATTTCGTTCCTTACCAAAATTTCTAATTGGATCTTAGTCTCTCTCTTTCTCTCTCTCTCTCTCTCTCTCTCTCTCTCTCTCTCTCTCTCTCTCTCTCTCTCTCTCTCTCTCATCTGTGAGTCTCTTGATAATAAATATGGCAAAGGGAGTTAAGTTCATGCTTCAGAGCTACGAACATTTCCATCAAAGATGGGCTACTAATCATGAAGTAAAGAGGGGAAAAGCCATTTGCTTTTTTGTGGCTCTGCCTCTGCTGTGGTCCTGCCAGGCCTGCCTGAACATCAGCGGAGTTCAGTGGTAATTAAAGCAACAGTGTTGTGAGAAAAGTGTGAATTACTTTTACGGGGAGCCTTGGATGTTGCTCCTGACTGACAAAGCACAGCGGGGGGCCTCTGCTGGGTATTAAAGAGTGACAGTCATGGGCCTCAGAAGGTGGCTTCCCAGCACAATGCAAAATTGTGACTTTTCACAAGTTGGTATCTCTGCCACCATCCGCGTTATCGGCTCAAATTTTAGATTTGTATTTTTCCGCTTTGGCATGTCTATGAACAAGACTATGCCACATTCAGGAAATGTGGTCTGGTTGCTAGAATTATGCAGAGCTAAGCTGTATTCTCTGTCTTTCTTTTCCCTGGATTTTTTACTCTATTATGGAATTATTTCAGCCTTGAAAGTTATTGAAAATGTAAGGAAAAAGCAATGAAGGGGTCACCTGCTTAAGCCTCATAGCAAGTTATTCTAATGCTGAGTGTCAAGGCTGTTTCTGTCATTTTTGTTTTTTAAAAATTAATGTGTGTGTGTGTGTGTGTGTGTGTGTGCGCGCGCGCGCGCGCGCGCGCACGCGCGTGCACGCGCGCGGCATGGAGCACATATGGAAGTCAGAGGATAACTTGCGAGGTTTGTTTTTCTCCTTCCACTATGTGGGTCTCGGGGCTTCAGATCAGGTCATTAGGCTTAGCAGCAAGTGCTTTCAGCAGAGGAGCCATCTCACCCTCCCTTTTCTATCATTTTTTTAAAGAGAAGTGAAGACGAGCACTCAGTTAACAATGCCCAATGGATGCAGCTTTGTGCTCTCAGGATACACAAGCGCCTGGGTAGGTGGACTCCTTGGATCCAGTCAGGAAACGGTCAGATGGTGCTCTGTGTGGCTCCCACACAGATGTGATACATGTTAATTCTGCTCCTTGTCTAACAAGAGGGAAAACGGCATTAGCAAAATCTAATAAACTACCTTCTGCAGATGTGAGGCAAAAAAAGAAAATAGCTCAATGGACTATTAATCACTTTTCCCTTCACAAGTGAGCATACACTATCAGGATGCCTGAGTCAGCTTCACAGAACAGGTGTGGTCTGTGGAAAGGTATCACCAGTGTAGATACGGCAGCTGCATGTGCACAAAGGAGGGTCATGTGAACTCACAGGTATGTGAGTCAGGAATGGTTCTGTATTAAGATTAGAGAACAGAAGTTTAACTGCCAGGTAATATGCATTTTTTTTTTTTTTTTTTTTTTTTTTTTTTGGTTAACACACTGTCCATAAATAAAAGGAGAAAAAGCGACCCCATCCAGTGTGACCAGTAGATTAGTGTGTAGATCCATGGGCTCAGCCAAGCCAAAGCCAAGTGACATCATGCATAACGGTGGCTATGAGGTTGGACAACAGAGTCCTGATGTCCACACACAAACTGTGCAGCTCTAATTTCTTCATGAGCAAAAGTGTTATAAAATTTACCCCATCTTTTTTTTTTTTTTAAGATCGGGTAAATTAAAATGTAAAGGACATTTTAAGAAAATATCTTGCATTTAGGATGTAGTTGACAACTCTACCTTGTCATTGTCACCATTCAAACTAGGTGCTATGATGAAGCACACAATTCACAGAATCCCCTTTGTGTTAGATGTACTGACTGTGACTTGTTAAGCAGTAGGCTAATATTTTTAAGTAGAAGGATATGAAATGGCATTTAGGGGATGACATTGCAAAATGCCAAACAATAGATGGTTTCAATAGACAACAATCATATAAACAGAACAACTGGGGTGCTCTAAATGACATTGTTTCACCCCACTAGTACAAAGTTTAATTAGTATATAAATAGCATACTCGTTTACAATTGACATAATGCCACCTTTTCTCATGCTGAGCTGTCAGGGCCCATGAAACTGTAAAATTTCCAACACTAAACAGTTGTTGTAAACTGATCCTTCCCAAAGTAACCTAACTAAAACTGAAAAGACAAGAAACGTAGAAATTATTTAAAAATAAAAGGCCACTACTCAAGTCTGTTAGAGAAAAGGACCCAAACTGCTTTGGGAGAGAGATTTACCATGTTATGTTAGGCTGAGGGTACACTCTGCAAAAGAAAAAAAAATGCATGAACCACCAACCCCAGAGTGATGAAAAGCAAAATGGGTAAGGAAAAAAAAAAATACCCTCAATTGACACAGCTATTTTCATCACATCAAATCAGCCATCTGTTCTTGACACAGTTTATTATCATTAGGAAGACTTTCTCAGTTCAGACATGGTGATGAGGAAAGACGAAGAATTAACAGATAAATAACCAATTTGGAAAATTCAGGCTAAGACCCTTTTCCTCGATTTCTACTCCCTCCTTTCTTCTTGCTCCAATTACTCTAAGAAAAGCTTCAATGGCATGATGAGACATGTTTATGGTGTTGTTTTTTCCTCCCTCACATAAGCATAACAAACCACACACACTAGGTTTGTATCAAGTGATACACATGTGATAAAATTTGAACACAAAAATGATAATTTTGTAATGTTGAAAATGACTGCATACACTAAGAATGACAGTTGACCACAGTGAAAGGTAAGGGAATTAAAAACTACGAATCAAAGTCTAAAGATATGGATGCTTTCCTCCTGGAATCCATTCATCAGAAGTCCATGCATTTACCTTGGGTCAAGAATGTTTAGGGAAGATAGCCTCTGAAATCATCACAGAGTGCCTCTAACAGGGATTACAGAGAAAGACAAGTAGATGCAGAAAACTAATAATAATAAGAAAACATTTAAGACATATGATTGTCACTGACTTCATAAAGTGAAGTTGGAAATTTACAAAAGCTAAGCTCATAAATTTAAGGGGGGGTAAAGTTAAAATAAAACTCTTGACAAATATCAGCTGACTTGCTTAAAAATTATTCAAGCTGGTTATTTTAGCTACTTAATGTCAAAGAAAAAAATGTTTGACTCTCCCTCAAATAGTTCACAGATTCATGATGTTAGATTTATAATACTCTAGCACACAGATTTGGATCAAGCTAGAAATAATATTTTTTGACTAGAAACTTAAAAATGCTAAGAACAGTAACCATTAAAGTTAAGCTATGCAGACTCCTCAAAGCTTCTTCTATCCCTAACATTCAGGAAAGCCAGACATGGTGGCTCACACCTTACAGAGTGAGATGCTGTCTAAATAAATAAATAAATAAATAAATAAATAAGCTAATGTCCAGAGTATTTTGTGTGGGTGTATCCTTTCTTTGATTACATTTTAATGATCTTTTGTTCTGATGATTACTAATTGCTAGGGATACAGTTTTTAACTCCTCGTTCTGTATCCCTGTTGCTGTATCATTCTGCACTTGATATACTCCATTCTCATTTTTGTCTGCCATTGGCTTCCCTAGTTCTTCTTATAGTCTTTGTTTTCTTTGTTGCTACAACAAAGCAGAAAGCAAAATACCTTCAAAGTCATTCTTCCACAACAATGATCACCTTAGCAAATGTACATTAAGCTGGCACTGTACTAGACTATAGGCTTCACAGAGAGCTGGGCACATATGGTCTCAGGACTTCTGTAGCTTAACATTCCGGATCAGATTAAAAAAAAGAAAAGAAAAAGAAAGAAAAATTACATCCTTAGGCCAAATCCAGCTTGACATCTTCGACATCTCTACATAGATTTCTGTAATTAGATTTTGTGAGAACACAGACCTCCAAAATATTTACATCTTGTCTATAACTATTCTTGGGCTACAATGAAAAAGTTAAGTAGTTTAGAATATTTGCTCCCAGACTCTTTATAGAGAATGCTGATGGACTCCAGATTCATCTCCAACTGGTTCAGCCTATCCTTTTTTGGCTTGGCAAGTATGCCATTGATTTCTTGTGGTTCAGTGATTCCATTCACAGAAATGGACACTTGCTTCAATTTCAGCCACCGTTTCTATGTGCTTGCTTAGCTTAGTCACACACACACACACACACACACACACACACACACACACACAGAGAGAGAGAGAGAGAGAGAGAGAGAGAGAGAGAGAGAGAGAGAGAGAGGTGACCAGTATGAGATAACTGAAATTAATTTTTTCCAGAAGCAACTTTTTTCTACCCCTTCCAATCACTAGCAAATAAACTTTAAGTCTTTCATTTTCCTTCAACATCTAGGCAACAAGAAAGAAAGAAAGAAAGAAAGAAAGAAAGAAAGAAAGAAAGAAAGAAAGAAAGAAAGAAAGAAAGCAGGGAGTGAGGGAGGGAGGGAGGGAGGGAGGGAAGGAAGGAAGGAAGGAAGGAAGGAAGGAAGGAAGGAAGGAAGGAAGGAAGGAAGGAAGGAAGGAAGGAAGAAGAGAGAGAGGGGAAGGGGGAGAAAGGAAGGGACCCATATTCTTTATGTACTCTTGTTTCTATTGCCAGTTCCTCATCCTGGGCCCCCAAATCCCACACTTTGACTATTATAGTCAAGTAAGAATCACTCTGTAGTCAGTCTCTGTGCTTACAGATGCTTTGTCTTTTACTCTCCCATCACCTTGCAGGTATCACCCTAATCTACAGTAGATTTCCAATGAAATTCTCAATCTTTGGATGAGGATCTCTTTTGTAAGGATGCCACAAATTGCTTCAAGAGTTCCACAAACACAGCAGTGCCTAGAAGCAGAATGAATACTGAGCATGCTGGTTAGACGCATCACAATCTTCATTTCCCAAATGTGCCCAAATTCAGTGGCATCTGAAATACAGAAGTGTTGACTGAAGTTACTGATTCATTGTAACTTTTTCTCATTTTGTATTTCCCTCAGCAATTGAATCTAAAAGTGCAACTCTTTTTTGACTGTATCTTGTAAGATAAAGGTCCTCAGGGGCCATTGAATGCTTACTCTGTCCTTAGGGAGGACTTTTATTGATTCACAATGTGCCTATGGGAGTGCAAGGCCTCAGTATCAGAGAAAAGAAATCAAAAGTTAAAAATAGTTAAATGTTACTTTCTCCTTCCTTCTCTCGACCTTTCACCTTGGTGAAAACTATGGATTTGGAAGTTTTTATGGGGATGCAGAAAAACCTTAGGGAAAAGAAGATTTCCCAACCCTAACATGGTTGTAGACATCAAGGGAAAAGAACTTGAGGGCTCCTAGGTATTTCTACATAGTCCAGCTCTGAGGATGAAGATGAGCAGATGAATATGGGGATAGAAATTATGTGGCAGAATAAGTTGCTCTGACCCACAAACAGAATTGGGCTGTAAGTGCCTCACTAGGTGTGTGTGGACATTTATTTAGCTTCTATGGTACACAAACCATTACATTATGCCTTTAAACTTCAATGAAAAAAATGTGCGTATTAGAAGAGTCACATGAATTGGCTATGTTCGCATTGTTCAACAGCAGAGGGGAGCTGGAAACTGGTTCTATGAGGCTCTCAAGCTCCTTTACACTTTATTCATCACTAAGCTCTCGCTTCTGAGCACTTGAAGAATTTTCAAGTCACTGCAATCATGAAGACCATTGTCCAACTGTCTTGTATATCCAACCCCCTTTCTATATAACAACAGGTATTATCTCATCAATGGAAAAGACAGAACCTATTTATTACATGTTAAGTCCACACATTGAAAATGACAGTTCTTTAAATATATAAACAATTTAGGGCTGTTCTAAGAAGAACAATGGCTCTCCACTGAGACACATTGGTACTCACAGAACCTGGTATGTGCAGAATCTAGCTTAGAATGGAAGGCATGACTGTTGTGACTGATTTGTGCCTTAAATCCATTTCTCTGAGTCAGTCTGAAAGATACCTATGATTCCCTGGAGCTCAATCCCTTCCTGTTGCATGATGCTGAAGGAAAGTGGTAGAAACCCTTTATGGCTGGAACTTGCAGAATGCAGCTCTCCAAGCTGGCTCACATGTAAGTAAGAGTAAGTAAAATAGGAATAAAATGATGGCATTTTTCAAAAAACAGCTCTAGGTCCTTGAAAATGATTATTTCTGTTTGCCTGTGACTGTAAAAATGAGTTTCAGGTAATAGCTTTTCTTTTATATAGTAAGTGATGAATGACCAGTTAAACATTGACTCATCTACCAACCAAGATAGAAAAAAAAACTATAAAAACTTACAGTGCTAAAAGGGAATGTGAAGACAGAAGTCACCTGATTTTTCAACTAGGTGATTACACCATGGGGATATTCATTTGTCTTTGCGTCAACTCTAGAATTACATAAAATATATTTTGCCATTCAAGAAAATCAAGCCCTTTAGCTTCTACAGATTATATTTTCCCCAAATGCTGTGAATACATTTTCTTCATTCAAGTTAGTATATGTCCTTTTAGACGTTGAAAATTGTAATATCCAATCAAACAACATATAAAGACTTTCAGCAAGTGTGACAATATTCTTTGAATATTTATTTTCTCAAAGGAATATGTAGGAATTTTAATTTCTGGTAGAAATCAGGGCTACTACAGAACAGGATGGGGGAAGAAATGTATGAGAAAAAAAGAAAAGTAGAGTTCCTCCAAGGAGATAGATTTTTGCAAAAACTTACTGTAACTTTAAGTTATTAGTTTTTACTTGTCATAAAATTATAAATACCACTTGTTTAGTTTCCACCACACTTCAACAACACTACTAATATAGTGACTGAAGCTTTTAAAAGAGAGGAAAGAAAACAGAGAGACAGGGAAAGGCCAGAATGTTAATCATTTTCTTGCTTCAAGAAAAAGAAGAGAGTCGGTATGAATTTCCTTTTCCAAACTCAAACTTCAGTGAATTTGAAAGCCTCATTCCTCAGCACAGTGCTGAGGGATAAATATCTTAGTTCTGACTGTTGATGTCCACCACTGCTTATCTTCTCACAGCAGAATAAATTCTTAGCCAAATTCATCCTCCTCCCTATTTGCCTATGGTTCTTAACTAAAATTACAAAGACTAAAGAATGTGTCACTGGGAAAAATAATGCCAATATTTTGTCCTTGTTGACTACATCCTTAAATAATTCAAATCCATACCTCCACCTAGGCATTAAATTACGGCAAAGTGATGACTCCAGCATACTCAGAGGAAAGCTGTCTTCTTGTTTGCACGTAACTTTACCAGATTCCATCAGTTGTATCAATTCCTATAGAACTAGATTCTAAAGGCCATCTAAAGAATTTCAACAGAAAAGTTAAAGAAGCAACGGAACATGGAATCTCTCTCCAGGCCTTAGGTTTCTAATCTAATATTTTTGATTAATGTTGGATAGAATTAAGCAAATAACTACAACATTAAAAAAATATTTGACAAATACACTTATTTGCTAAGCCTAGAGCTCTCTCTCTCTCTCTCTCTCTCTCTCTCTCTCTCTCTCTCTCTCTCTCTCTCTCTCTCTCATACATACACACACACACACACACACACACACACACACACACACACACACACATGCATACAGATACATGTTCACATACACTTGTGTGACTCTTTTCCTGGGGAGATATGAAAAAAGGTCTACTCATCTCTGATGGGGAAGTAATGAGAGGCCAAAGTAATAATATCATAAAAGTCTAACTTGATGAATCAATGAATTTTATTGGAGTTATTTACAGGAGTATAGGTGAGGGATTACTTGCAGAAGCATGGGTGACTCAAAGCTATTTCACTAATAGTCCACCCCAGTCAGCAGGCTATGACTCACAAAATATGGAACCCTGGCACTTGACTGGCTGGAGAGTCTTCCGCAGAAGCTCTTACTGCTCATAAAACCTTGGTAAGGGCAAAGTGTTGTGAATCTTGTAAGTTTCAGGGAATTTATGAGACTTGTGAGATGTTGATTTTCTAATCTTTAATGTGCCTTCTTCAATATAGAATGTTCCAACTTGAGTCAATTGCTTTATTTCAACACAAACACACACACGCACACACACACTTGTGCTCTCCTCATAGAATATGGCTTTTCTAATAAACCTTGCAATGTATCTAGCTCTTTGATAATTGCTGCCATACATAGTTCACTCTGTAAATAATCATAAAAGATTAAAATGCTTATTAGCTTCACAGTATTAGATATTAGACAATAGAAATAAATTTCTTAAAATCATTATTTAGAGGATATATACAATGAATTTGAGTTGACTGGTTTATGCTACATTAAAATATATTAGAACACTATAATAAATAAAGCAAATCAGGTCTGTTTTCATTAATATCTCAAAAGAGGTACATATTAAGTTTATATGTGACTTTGCAATTGAAAAATATATTAATATCTTTTTGAGTCATGGAGGAAAGTGTCAAAATCATATTTAAATTGGTCTAAATTCAGCCACTCCAAAATAGCTGCCCTTAGCTTGAATCTTATTTTCTCATTTGTTTAGAAACAGATTCAAATACGTATTAGCTTCACATTACTATTAGAACAAATTACCAAACTCAGTGGCTTAATAAAATGCAAATTTATTATCCTACAGTCCTGCAGGTAATAAATCTTACAAGGCTAAAATAAAGGTGTAAAGTGCTTTCTAGAGACACTGGTAGACAATCCACTTCCTGACTTTTCCAAGTTTGAGGGCTGCCACATCACACCCTTGGTTTCTGGAAAACTTTCTCGCTTTCAAAGACAAAAGACCAAATTGAGAATTTCTCAGATTGTATCATTCTAACTTTCTGTCCTGCTTCCATTTTAAAGGACTCGTGTGATTATGTTAGGCCTGACTGGTATATTTCCAGGCACTCTTTCTACTTAAAGTCAGCTAATTATTCACAATTTTGTTTCCATTTGTCATCTTTATTGTTCTTTGCCATCAGCTACAACATATTTATAAACTTTTTTATTTTCTTTACTGTTTTGCAGTGATGAAACCAGGATCTTGCACTTCTAGCTAATCACTCTACCATTGAGCATCATCCTGTAATAGGAATCTTAAAAGGTCTTATAATAAAAAAGCCAGAGTCAAATATTGGGGTGAAAGCTGAAAGATCACAGAAGCAAACAGACAGCCACTAGCTTGCCTCTACAAAATCCTCAGCCTCAAGAGAGCGAGTCCTTCTTTCCTCATGCCTTATATACTTTTCTGCGTCCTGCCATATTACTTCCTGGGATTAAAGGCGTGTGTCACCACTGCCTGGTTCTGTTTCTCTCATGTAGCCCAGGGTGGCCTTGAACTCACAGAGATCCAAAAGGATCTCTGCCTCCCAAGTGATAGGATTAAAGGTGTGTGCCACCACTGCCTGACCTCTATGTCTAATTTAGTGGCTGGTTCTGTCCTCTGATCCCTAGGTAAGTTTTATTGAGGTACACAATATATCACCGCATCTTCCCAAGCGTGTATGCCTGTTATTTTAGGGGAGGAGGAGTTAGTTGCCTTAAACTTAATAAACAAGCATTTGCTAAATTTAAAATTAAAACAAAACATGAATTTTCTGAACTATAAAGAATGTTTACATTTTAACCATTATTAAAAAATTTTCAAGCTTAGAAATAAAATATTATCAAAACGCAAGGTTATAAATTATGTTCTTAGAGTTATGTCTCCAAAATTATAATTGCTTGTCTTTCCCTTAGAAAAATACAAAATTGTGCCACTTGTATTATTTTTATTTCATCAAAGTGTAAAAAGTTAAACTCAGTCTTCAACATTGAGTCTCTGATAGCATGTAAATCTTTCTTGTAGGTAAAAATCACCTAAACAGTACCCACTTAGGGCTTTTTGATTTAACTTTTCTCTTGTTGCATGTTATTTACTTATATTTATTCATTTACTTCAAATATATTTTCATTTATTCCTTGAATATTTTATGTGTGTGTACAATGTACTTGATCATATTTCCCTCCCCTCCAACTGCTCCAGGACATCCCACCCTGCAGTATCTCCCTCACAATGGCTTTTTATTTTGTTTTTTAAACAGCCCAACTTTGTAACTGGAGTTTTCCTGCCTTGCCCACAGTCAGGACAAATCTTTGTCACTCACCAGTCCCACAGCGGCTCAGACCCAACCAAGTAAACACAGAGACTTATATTGCTTACAAACTGTAAGTCATGGCAGGCTTCTTGCTAACTGTTCTTATATCTTAAATTATCCCATTTCCATAAATCTATACCTTGCCATGTGGGTGGTGGCTTACCGGTGTCTTCACATGCTGCTTGTCATGGCGGATGCTGGCAGTGTCTCCCTGACTCCTGTTCTCTCAATTCTCCTCTCTGTTAGTCCCACCTATACTTCCTGCATGGCCACTGGCCAATCAGTGTTTTATTTAGTGACTAATCAGAGCACATACAGACCATCCCACATCACAACTTCTTGTTTGTTTTTTTTTTTCTATTTTCTTTTTTTTTTTCTTTCCTTCTAGTACTTGGTCCAGTTAGTGCTGCCCTTATGCAATTCTACACTCTTCACGGTTCTCCTGCCAAGGGCAATTATCTCTGAAGAAAACTGACTTTCTTTCTAGCGGCCATCAACTGGCAATTGTTCTCGGCCAGGTGTGGGGCCTCATGAGTCTCCTCCATCCATGGTGGAATATCAACTGGCTTGTCTTGGGCAGGGTAACAGCAGCAGCAATGAGCTTCTAAGTGCAATGGTCCTGTCCTGTCCAGAAGTCGCTTTTGCAGAGCAATCCTTCCAACCTCTGGCTCTTACATTTTTCCATTCCCTCTTCCATGGGGAGACAGGGCTAAAATGCCCTTACAAATGTATTTGCTGGATCTTTATATATTACACTTTTTACTTTGGCATCTGGGTCCACCCCTCTACCATGCAGCTTTGCATACATTTTTCTGCAGTTCACTGGAGTTGACTGTTGGGTACCTGAGGCTAACCTCATGTTTCTTTGTGATAGCCTATTTGTTTATTCTCAGCCTTGATAACAATAACAAAATACCTTTAAAAATCTACTTGAATTATTACTCTTTTAATCAAGCTACATTTGTACCCATCTTTTCCTAAGACTATAATATTTTTTCATCTATTTAATCAGTATTTTCTTTCATTGAATGGCATTTGTCTATATTTACCTTGCAGGATTTTTCTGAATCATTTTATAGGTTTTTTTGTTTAGGATTCTCAGTACAAATTACATTAAATCATCTTTATCATTTTTTTTTACAGCAGGTTATTTCTGATTGCTTTTGTGCTTGTAACTGCCTCCCCCCCCCCCACACACACTTATTCTGAGTATCTTAAGATTTCTCTAGGTCAAAAATTAAGTATACCTGTATCTACAGATCTGCTGGATAAGTAGGGAAGGTTAAGTTGGTGTGACCTAAAAAAAAAAGAAGTTCTTTGAAGCTGTGTTCCTGAAACATTGAGAATCTAAACCACATTTAGTTCTCAACAGCTTACAGAGCAAGTTTGTGTAAATCATCTCATTTAACCTTCAAGCAGTTCTAAGACACAGACAGTATAATTTTCACTTTTTAGATATGGGTAAAAGTTGATTCCCTGAATAATTCCCTTTAAGCAGAATGGTAGATGATGTCAGCTAAAAAAAAATAATGTCATTTGAATAATCTGGTCTTTTTCTCTTTTGCTCATTTCCAAAGGAAATACTTTCAACATATTTGTGCTATATACTTGATGAAGTAAAAAATAAGAACAAAAATCCACCATTCAGCAATGACCATGCAACACATTTCCTCTCATACAAGTTCTGACTAGATCCATCCCTGCTTAGCTTCTGAGACCAGAAAAGGCTGGAACATTTAGGGTAATATGCTAGAGCTCCCAGGATACCTTTCTGACAAGGTGAAAAGACATTTTGCTGTAATGCTGAGAGTTAGCAAAAGGTTTTACTGCTCTGATAAACATTGGGCAAGGCTGGCATCTCAATCTCCTCCCTTCTTTTCTGCCTTGATACATGTGCAATACCAAGAGATGGGTGATTTTTAGACTCTTGAGGAGCAAGGCAGGAATAAATCTGATAGGATTCACTCCACCAAGGCTGACTCATGCAATGGACACCCACTGCCTTCCTTTCTCCAAGTTCCTAATTTCAGGAGACAAGCATGCCTCTCTATACCCAAGTCATATGAGTAATAGCTTACATTACTTCTAGTTGAAGCATTCTTAATACTTTCAACCACTGATAATGTCAATGCAAGAAAATGTTTTCAGCTCAAAATCACGTATACACTTAACTTCATTTATATCATAAAATAGTTGATACTTTTCTTATCTTTTTCTTATAATTAGAAAGATTAATTAAGGAGCTGTGACCTCACCTGGGAGGAAATAAAACCTCCAGCATTTTAACTCACTGGGCAAGTATTCAAAATGAATTGCTCCCAGAAGCAGAGTTAATTTATGCCAGTTGAATAGAAAATAATATTAGTTTAATTCATTGTGTTTCCAAGTAAATCAGAAGAATAACAATGACTGAAATTTCTTTGTGTACGAATCTAAATATTTTTCCTTATTTGCAAGACTGTATTAGACACTGAATGATTATTTTCATTTACATGGTATAAGCAATTCACTTTCTCATACATCTTAAAAGTCTACCTACACAAGAGATAAGAATTATGCTGTTTTATATTAAAATTGATATAATTTCATGAATCATTTTCATTGGCTGATGATTTATAAACTATTTTCCTCTGGAAAAACCTCATTATTTTTGAAGACACTACTGTTACTGCTCTCTAAAAGAAAAAAGGAAAAAGAATCCAACTTAATATGTACCTACCATGTTGTGCTGATTTACAAGTTAGGAGTGATTTGGGCAAAATTTTTAATTGGTTTTGAATTGTTCAGTTTGTTTCAGGACTACATAAACATTAAATAATTCAAGAAGGAAATGAAACCTTATAACATAGCATACTAAAGTTGTTTGGGCGAGGTTTTTTTTTTTTTTTTGCAATAATCAGATAATTATATATAACTAGTCATCATTACTTGAAACAAATTACTTTCTGTTGAAGCATGAAAGAGGTTTCCTGGCACTATTCTGAGCTCAACTAATCTTATTGACAATAGGTGTCTGTCTGCAGAAACTGTTCATTGGTTCTGTGGATGGGTTGTGCAGCGTGGTATGGGCTCTGCCCTGTAGTGAGCCTCTTTTAATTATATCATTTTTAAAATAAATATTTGTATCTTTTATTTTGAAAAATCACAGGTTCGGGAAACTTGGCAAACAAGTACATATTTGGAGTGCAGAATGCTTTGTCTTTCATTCATTGTAGATTATCTGTAATAATACTCTGCTTCAGGACACAGCAGATCAGTGAAGGGAAAAAAAGGCGCACAGTTATTCACTGTGTATTTAAGTGCTTAAACAGAGGAGTCACTCTGCTTTCAGACAGTCTTGCTCCACTAATTCACTGGAGTCAAATGGTCTCAAGTGCTGTGGTGTGACAATCAAGAGCGTTAAGGCACTTATGCAGTGGAAAGGCTTATCTTTGGGAAAGGGGAGATTCTTTGGCTTTGCCTCCACAGATTAAATAAAATTAAAAACTAAGGAATTTGTCCAACTAATTCTGGCAAAGGGAAAAAAACAAAGTGGGATCAATTATTCAGAGTAGATATAGATGGTGATAGAGTTCAGTAGAGAAGTCCTCTATGGCCTGCACATTTTCTGTAACTAGAACTGGTTTCGTGTTTATGTGTCCTGGAACTGCTCGCTGGGATATTCTTAGGGAGATTCACTTGGGGACAAAGTCACAGCTAACTCTTCCTTCCTATGGAGATGGTGGTAAATCTGCTTACACATGAGAGAATGGACCCACTGGAAAGGTCAATATCCATGGGACACGTGACTTCTCTCTGATATAACCTTAGTTTGTGTTTGAGCATGTTATTACACAACAATGCTGTCATTATTGTATTATAACCATGATGCACTGTATTTTAGCCACACAGACAAGATATTATGTCCATCTTTGTGTGTTAGGAAGTTATTGCTTCTAGATTTAAAACATTACAATAATTATATACGTCCAAAATTTAAGTATAACCATTATGCCACAAAACACACACTAGGTAAAGTATATTAAGTTTAAAGACAAAAAGTGAATGATCAGCTAATTTTAATAATTCACAATGAACCCACTGTAAAGCTTTGGGTTAAAATTTTCATTGATGCCATTTGTGAAATTTCTAAATTGTGCACCATTGGATAACAGTTTTCTACCGTGGGCACTAGATATTTAATTTTTCTCTTTCTATTTTCAATACCAAATGCTACAAATGGAATTTGCTTACATATGTGAGCCTTATGTTTTCCTCTAGAAAAAAAAAAAGAAACAACAAAAGCAAAACTCTCTTATTACCTACTGCTAGCTTTCAGTGTGAGTTGGTTTGTTTTTGTTTTCCTTTTCTGTTGGTGCCATTTTTCTGTTTGTCCTTCCCTACAGCAAGATCCTCTGCTTTAATTCCTACACCTACATCCTACATGTCACCATCTGAAAAGGAAACTTTATTATTTTGCTCTTCTTTAGAAGTACTTCTCATTTCAGAAGTAACTTACAAGGATCAGTCACAGGGATTTCAAGTGGAATGGGTGTGAGGCTTGCTCTAGGTAGCTATTGTTTTCTTATTAATCACCTGAAATATACAGGGAAGGGAGGAATGAAGAGTTATTCGTGTTTTTTTCCACAGCTCTGCAGTAGTTCTCCCGTGGGTTCTGTGCCATGGTTTGGGATAAAGGCTGAGCATGTCTTCATGGCCATTCATTCCTACATGTGGAAGTTGAAGCCAGGTGTCCACAACTGGAACTATTGGTGAAAACTTTTCTAATTATCTCCATTTGATTTCTTGACTTTCTTGTGATGTTGTGAATAGATTTACGGAACAATCAAGAAGGGAAGTAACTTGAGCCTAGGTGGTCTTGTTCAAAGTTCTTACTTTTAAGAGTTCTGCTGTGTCAAATGGAGGTGGCACACGCCTTTAATCTCAGCACTTGGGAGGCAGAGGCAGGCAGATCTTTTGAGTTTGAGGCCTACCTTGGCTACAGAGCGAACTCCAGGACAGTTAGGGCTGTCACACAGAGACATTCTGTCTTAAAAAGCAAACAAAACAAAAGAGTATGCCCTGGAGCACCACACACACACACCACTACCACCTTTTCTTTATTTTTCTCCTGCTGCTTGGGTTCAGCTCAAGTGTTAACATCACAAAGCATTAGCACAGGAGGAACTGTATTTCCTTTCTTTTCTCCCTCCCTCCCTCCCTCCCTCCCTCCCTCCCTCCCTCCCTCCTTCCCTCCCTCCCTTCCTTCCTCTCTCTCTCTCTCTCTTTTCTTTCTTTCTTTCTTTCTTTCTTTCTTTCTTTCTTTCTTTTCTTTCTTTCTTTCTTTCTTTCTTTCTTTCTTTCTCTTTAACTGGGAGGGTTTTTTTTAACATTTATTTTATTGTTTGTTTAGAATTTCATATATTTCATTTCCCCTCCACAAAGTACCCTATCCAACTCCCTTCCTCTCTTCTTCTTCCCACTCCCTCTCAACTTCATGATTTCTTTAAACATACACATATAAACACACACACACACACACACACACACACATCAATGAACTCAGTAGGTTGTATGTATACATATATTTTTCATATCATGTTTAGAATTGACTGAAAAAAAATGAACACATACACACATGACTTGTTGAGTCCATTTAGTGTTGCTCATACCTGTGTATTTAGGAATGGCTTCTTGGGATTGGATAAACTGTCAGAAGGTTCATTTCTGGACAAGACTGATTTTCCTTTTCTCAGCAGCCCTCAATTGCCTGTATCTCTTCATCTGGGGTGAGGTCTTACGAGATTTGCTCCTCTCTTGCTGGTATGTCCACTAGCATTGTTGGTATACAAGGCTTGTTTAGGCAGCCATATTGCTGAGGTTTCACGGGGGCGTATCCCTGTCGAATACAGAAAACGCCATCACAAAACAGATGTTTTGGTCCTCTGTATCCTTTTCTGAGATGAACCCTGAGCCTTAGGTGTAGAGGTTCTGTTGTAGATGTATGAGCTGGGCAGTGAACAGTAAGGTATTCTCATAGTTTTGACCAGCTGAGGATTTCTGTGATAGTGTCTCTCCACTGCAAAAGGAAAGTTCTTAAAGAGCTACACACTAACCCGTGGGTACAAGGGTAAGTTTTTAGAATGCTGTTGGGAATTACATTGACTTAGGAAAGTGCCAGTAGGGGCTTCTCCGTGGACATTCATGATTCCATCAGCCACAGTAGTTGACTAGGCTAACACTATCAGGCAAGAATTCTCATCTACTGAGTGGACACTGATGCTACGTGTTACGCCCAAGATAAGTGCCACTATTGTATCCCTAGGTGTATCTTATCCTGCTGGTCACTGTTGTGATTTGTCACTTTACAGCTGAGTAGGGTTTTTAATTGCCATTCTCCTCTGGTAGCATCCACAGCAAAGGATGTTTTGAGAGCTAGTCCTAAGGCAGATTCCAGATTGATTCCTTCATGGCCTAAGTCTGAAGTGTATGGCATCTTAAGAAATAAGAGCTTACGTTAAAGTTCTGGTTGGCCTACATTGTTCTGGGATTCTCCCAAGCTCCCCTGACTGCTAGGTCAAAGGAAGGTTCTGGATGCCTGGCACCATGGGTTTTTGTTAGACAGCTGCTCTTGCGGGGAGCACTCTTACCCCAAGTGATGTGACTTCGTTTATATTATTGGTATGTTCATACGCATATATTTCTATACATTATGTAAGTATTTTTAGGTTAAAAATAAAATAATGACTTTGTTGTTTTTTTAATTCTCCTTAGTATTCTTTATCCCTCCTTTCCCTTAGTATTCTTAATAACCAACATGAAAGCCAACAATTTTTAACCATTTCTTGGCTAAATATCATCTTATTAGTTACTGCCTATTAAATTAATGTAATTTCCCTCCACCCCTCAATCTCTACTAAGTGTTTTTCTTTCTTTTTTATTATATATATATATAAAAATCTAGTGCTTAATGAAGGCTTTTGTTCATCTATTAGGTAACATTTCTGTATTTGTTTCTTTGCAAGCTGAATTATATAGTTCTTTTAAAGTATAATTAACTTTCTCTGGAAAGATTTCAATTTTATTCTACAGGTTAGATTTCAATGTTCTGATATTTCATTCAGAATTTTTGAATTTTAATTCAAAAGGGAAATTGGCTTGTGATTTTTTTATATCATGTTTAAGGCTGACTAAAATAAAATTGAACATAAAATCGAGTTTTAAAAAGTTCCATTTAAATTTAATACTGATGACAGAAAGTGGTCTGTGTGGTAAAAACTAAAATGCATTGATGAGCAGATATTTGTTTTATAGAGAAACATCTTCAATTTTCTAAACTGTCTCTTTGTCTTAAACTAAGACACATTGATGAGCTGATACTTGTTTTAAAGAGAAACATCTTCAATTTTCTAAACTGTCTCTTTGTCTTGGAAGGCATAGGTAACATTGTTCAAAACATAGATAACGGTAATCACGGATGAAAATATCACTAGAAGTGCTGACGGCAAATTTGAGTGTGCATCAAATAGACACTGAATGAACAGCTGAGCAGTCTCGGAATGACTGACAGACACAGTCAGATTTGGTGCCCTCTGTATATGCACTAGTTAGTTTCGTCAACTTGAGGGCCCCTAAATAACACGGAAAGAGAGTCTTGATGAGGGATTGTCTACCTAGACCAGGCTGGCCTGTGCACATATCTATGGGGAGCCATCTGAATGACATTGACTGATAAGGGAAGACTCGACCCACGGTGGACAGCGCTATTCTTGAGTTTGGACTCTAGATAAGAGTAGGGAAGCTATCTGAGAACTTAACATGCACACATTTGTTCTCTCTTTCTACTGTGGATGTGATGGGAATGGGTGTTTTTAGTCCCAGCTACACTTTAATTCCATACTATGATGAATTATACCTTGAAATTGTGAGCTATGAATGAGTTTTGAGGTAAATAAACCCTTTCTTCCCTAAGTTTGGTTAGGGAATTTAATCACAGCAATAGAGATGAAACCAGAGCAGGTTGTAATGTAACATTTAGTATTTTTTCCGCTCTTTGGCCCCCGCAGCAGAAGCAAGATGACGAAAGGAACGTCATCCTTTGGAAAGCGTCGCAATAAGACACACACGCTGTGCCACCGCTGTGGCTCTAAGGCCTACCACCTTCAGAAGTCGACCTGTGGCAAGTGTGGCTACCCGGCCCAGAGCAGAGAAAGTGTAACTGGAGTGCCAAGGCTAAGAGACGAAACTCCACCGGGACTGGGCGGATGAGGTACCTGAAAACTGTCTATCGAAGATTCAGACATGGATCCCGTGAAGGGACAACACCTAAACCCAAGAGGGCAGCTGTTGCAGCATCCAGTTCATCTTGAGGAATTTCACTCAGTCATAAAATAAATGTTCTGGTTTCAAAAGAAAAAAGAAAAAAAAAGTATTTTTCCCTAACACCTCCATCCAAAACTCTCACGCCAAGGCTTAAATTTTCATTTGAAAAGAATACAGGAAGCAAAAAAAATTCACACCATAATTAAGAAATCAGAAAAATCCATAATGACACATCTTGAGAATGAATTCAGCTTCTTCAGGAGCTTAAGGAAACACAGGAGTAAATGGAAAGAACGATGAACTAAGGGCAAAGCACATATCCGACAATTGAGAGGGCTTGACCAGCAGCTGGATTTAAGCAGTACCATGAAACTGTTCCTAACTTGACCAGGCATAACTTTTGTTATAGTTATGTACTCAAAAGTCCATATTTGTAGAGACTTTTTCGAAATTGTGTAAGAGCGATATACATTGCTTTAATTTTGGAAATAAAAAGAGGAATGTGGGGCATGTTCTTTGTATGTGCGATAGAGCAAGTTTTTTTCTGATTTGCATGTCACTTATAGTGACAGCTTTTGTTTAAACATCCTAAGATGGTGACACTTATTCTTGTATTTGTCTTAAGTTTTATTTAATTTTTGTTGGAAATATTTTTTTCAAACAATTGTATTAATTTTTTCATCATAATATTTTTAAGTTTTTATGTGTGAGAGTGTGAACCTGCATAAGTTTCTGTGTATCATGTACATGCAAGAACCTACAAAACAGAAGAGGGTACCAGATCACCTGGAACTGGAGTGGCAGGTGATTGTGTGTCACCATCTGGGTGCTGGGATCAAAACCTGCATCCATTACAAGAGCAATAAGTACTCTTAACCAGTGAGCCACATCTCTAGCCACTCAAGTGTAGCAGGAATCTTAAAAGTTCTTATTTATAAAATCAATCCTGAGCCAGGTATTGAGGTGAACTGGAAGATCAGAGAGACAGAACAAGCCACAGCTACCTCACCTGGCCGACTTCTCAGCTGGTCTTGTTTCCTCAGACTGGAAGCCTCTGTGTCCTCATATCCGAATGGCTCTCAGTTGAACTGTGCTGCTAGAAGCCTGAAAGCTTAACCAGCCAAATGCTTCTAGTTACTGGTCCTCATGCCTTATATACCTTTCTGCTTTCTACCACCACTCCCTGGGATTAAAGGCTCACTTTCTGGGATTAAAGGCATGTGTCACCATGCCTGGCTGTTTCCAATGTGGCCTTGAACTCACAGAGATCCAGAGGGATTTCTACCTCTGGAGTGCTAGGATTAAAGGTGTGAGTGCCACCATTTTCTAGCCTTTGTATCTAGTGGCTGTTCTGTCTCTGAGCCCAGATAAGTTTATTAAGATGTACAATATTTTGGGGAACACAATGCCACCACACTCAAGTTACCAAAGTTCTTATAAATTTACTTGACTATGCATCTGAATTCTATTTAAATTATGAATATGCAGATGTACATGTATGTATATTTATAATGTGTGTGTGATTATGGGTATGTGCACCTTAGTCAGGTACCTGTGGTGATGAGAGACATAGATCCCTCTAGAGCTGGAGTTACAGGTGGTTCTAGCAGTCCAATCTGGGTGCTCGGAACAGAACTCCACTGCAGGTTTAGTACATGCTTTTGACAGATGAGTCATCTCATAAAGTGTTTGAGGACAAGACTTTGCTTAATATATTTCAGGTGCCTAATATTTTTAAATTCTATATTTTATATATAAACCAAATTATCTATGGTTACTTAGCTATTCTTAAAGAACTTGCTTTAACTGATAACTAAAATCTAAATTGTATGCATTGATGGGCTACAACATATGTTTTGATGCATGAATATTTCATGCGATGCTTTTATTGGTAAACATATCTACCTCCTCAAACAGTTTTCATTTCTCCACAGTCAAACCCAGTTCCCATTTTAAATCTCATTAATTCCCCACAATGTCCTCAATATTAAGCAATCTGTACAATTATGTTTTTTTCTGTTTATGGCAAATATAAAATGGAATAGTGTTTCCAATCTTTCTTGTTAAACTATTTGAAATTTTTGCCTATATGTTTCTTTCACTGTACTGTGTCCTCATTTGGATTTATTGTCATTGGTAATATATTCATCCTTACTTCTATCTTACTTTGGGCTAAAAATTGTCCCTCCTTTTATATTTTGTTGCTGGTATCTTTATTTTCTGCTTTTGAATAAATTGACTCTGTTTTCTCACTACAAATTTCCTTTTTCTCAAGATTCTTTCTACATAAAGATTCCACTAGAAAATTCTTAGAATTGATAACCCTTTCAGCAAAGTGCCACAGTCTCCCCTACAAATGCAGAGATCACCCTGAAAAAGGAGGCAGAAAGGTTGTAATGGCCAGAGGTGGAGGAGGACCAGACCAACACAGTATATCTTTGACATGACTGGACCCCTGCATTTGTAAAACCTTAGCAATTGTGATTGCTTGAACAAAATCAAGCCAGTCAATATTCCAGCACGGATAGGGAGGATTCATAAGTGCATTCTAGGAACTATGACACTGTAATACTCCGAGTTGTGAGAGTGTGAGTGAGGTAAAAATACATGTAGCATTTTAGTTCGTTTTCTAACTTCAATGAAATAATCTATCATGACACAAGATTTTATACCTTCAAAAGCATCAGTGAGCTGTTAAATTCAGAAAGGGAAGATTTATTCAATTGCTTCATGCAGCTTGGAACCTAAGATAACACGAGCAATTGTTAACTTTAGAATATTCTGTTCTGTTCACATTGTTTTTACATTAAAATTATACATGCACATGTATTGACTATGGTTGTCCATTTCTAGGAATTTGGGTATTCTTGTTTTTAAAAAAAGCAGCCTATTTTAAGATTTTATTTTACATATTTTATTTTTATTTTGAGGGGAATCCAAATATCTACACCATGAACTTAAATTCCTATGGCTGCCAGAACTGACGGAGAATTATCAAGGCAGAGCCAAGTTCACTCAAGACTGTCTACGGCGCTCTTATAGTTATAGACAAACCAAAATATTGACAAGATCTTCTCAAAACAGCATGTATAACTTGTGGCTGAAATAAGCCTGATGTAAGAAAGAATACAGATGGTAGTATAATCATAGGCTGGGTCTACGAGATGCCAAACAACCCATTCAGAAGTGAAAGGCTCAGTAGATCAGTTGGTGGGTTTTGTGTACATGCCATCAAGCAGCAGACTTTACTGACTTCACAGAATTGACTGGCTCTTCGACTCCACTTGAGCAGATGTTTCTCTATAATATAGGATTATTATTACTTGTCAAATCTGTAACTCAAATAAGTTCTATGAATAATGAACTCCTTCCCTGCTTCAAAAGAACCTGAAAGTCCCTCCGTCTCCACCCTTTCTCTGAAACTCATTCCTATAGATCATCCTCAGATCTTCCATCTTATCCCTAGACCTACCACATGGTCCCCACCATGAAATTCTGCCTCACGCCATATGTACTCTAAAGGAAAGCAAACAAGTGGTGATAGACCAGAACTGTGGTCCATTGAAATCTTCCCTTCCTTGTTTTTGTCAAATTTGTCATGAAATGCAGCAAACCATTGAGAGACAGATAAAAGTAGATGAAATGAACAAACAGAAAAATGAAAAATGCATGAAAAAGTACTCAGAAACTTACACTGGAGAGTTGCTCATGTGAATATTAACTAATGATACATAAACATTAATAGTCTTAAGGAAGAAAATTCAGGTACCATTATGACTTTGATTCTTCTACTTTGTTAAAACTCATATTGGGTTATTTTTTTGAAGGAGCATTTAGGGCATGGACAATGTGATGTATCTTTGCTCAGTGTGATGGGGACCTGAAGGAGGTGCTTTGAAATCATGTGGGGACAATAAATAAAGCTTTCTAATGATTGATTAAAGATGGCAACTACAACTTTCAGAAACCATGATTTCCCATGCTTTCATGGCATAAATGCCTATTACTGAGAGCAGGCAGTCTCTTAAGAATGGGTAGAACAGCCGGGCGGTGGTGGCGCACGCCTTTAATCCCAGCACTTGGGAGGCAGAGGCAGGCAGATCTCTGTGAGTTTGAGGCCAGCCTGGGCTACCAAGTGAGTTCCAGGAAAGGCGCAAAACTACACAGAGAAACCCTGTCTCGAAAAAAAAAAACAAAAACAAAAACAAAAAAAAAAAAAAAAAAAAAAAAGAATGGGTAGAACATCTTGTTCACTCCATCTATGGTGATGAAAGCTTTGCTGGGTATATTAATCTAGGCTGGCATCTGTGGTCTCTTATTGTCTGCATTACATCTGTCCAGGACCTTCTGGCTTTCAGAGTCTCCATCGATGGGTCTGCCTTTATAAGTCACTTGGCCTTTTTCCTTTGCTGCTCTTAATATTCTTTCTTTATTCTGTATGTTTAGTGGTTTAATTAATATGTGGCAAGGCCCTCTGCATAGCAAGACAGTTGTGTAGCATGATCTGCTTGGGGGAGCCCCTGGCAATAGAATCAGAGCCCATCCCTGGTGCATAAGCCGGCCTTTTGGAACCCACTTCTATGATGGAACCCCTTGCACAGCCTTAGGGCAGGGGTTGGGGGAGGCTTGGACCTGCCTCTACTAAATGTACCTCCTTAAGGAGGCTTTACCTTCTTGTAGGAAGGAATGGAGGGTGGGTTGGGAGGGGGAGGCTGGGGAAGTAGGAGGAGGGAAGAAGGGAATCTTTGGTATGTAAAATAGACGAAAAAAATTCTTAATAAAAAAAGAATGGCTAGAAAAATTTTATAGGAAAAAAAAGTTTTTCTAAAGTAGAGCATATGTATGAGCCTCTATCACTCTCTTTCCTGTTAATGTCTTATTTATCTTATTTAGTAGCCCTTTAAGATTTGACATACTGTGTGGAGGTTTTTCCTCAACCAAAGAGTGTACAGGAATCCAAATGATTTTTAATGTGTGGCCAGAAAAATCTTTCTTACTTTGTGGTAGTTTGAATGTAATTGGCCACCATAATTTCATAGAAAGTGGCGCTATTAGGAGGTGTGGCTTTGTTGGAGTGGATATGGCCTTGTTGGTGGAAGTATGCCATTGTGGGGGCAGGCTTTGAGGTTTCCTATGCTCAGGATATCGGCCAGTGTGTCAGTTGACTTCCTGTCTCCTGCAAGACGTAGGACTCTCAGCTACACCTCCAGCACCACATCTGACTGCATACTGCCATGCTCCCATGAACCTCAGAAACTGTAGGAGAGCTACCCCAATTAAATGATGTTTCCTTTATAAGAGTTGCTGTGGTCATGGTGTCTTTTCACAGCAATAGAAATCTTAAGACATATCTATTATGTACCATGAATAATTTAGCTACTTTGATACATATAAACAAATGCAGAAGTAGATTAATTAGCCTTAAAACTCAACATAATAAAAACAGAATATCTTAGTATCTACTACAAAAATGTAGATGCCTTGTTTGCTTTCATTGATGTGCTCATTTTGTATTTTCTTGGGCTCCTTTGTATAATTTGTATTTGTATAATTGCTTTGATTCTTTCCTTTCCAGATAATTAGTTAATGAGCTTATATGAAGCACCTACTCTGTGTCAGAATTGAAACTGCTTAAGGATCTTGTTTAACTTTCAAACTTGTAAAGGTGCCAAATGATTACATTTGAGCAAGCAGTGCTTGCTCAGATTTCTGCTCAGTATTATTATTTATATTTGTATTAAAACATAACTCTTATGGTCTTACAATCTTGTTCCAAACTCAAGTGCATTAAAGGACCAGTGGGTTAGATTTTTATCCACACAGACATAGTGAACCATTTAAAACTATGAGTATTGCATGTTTGCAGTCTCCATTGGGGATTCAGGCTTGTTTGGAAGGGGCAAACACCCTGGCACAACCTCCATGTTGGGTTGTGGTCCTGGCTTAGGAGTCATAGGAGGCTGGGTCTCACCTTCTTAGGCCTTGGGGAATCCTGTCATTGTCTTCCATTTTAAAGTTATCTTCTCAGCTACAGAGGGTGGTCAGCCATAGTGGGAATGTGAGGAAGATCCAGTAGATCATGCCTGGGTGAGGAGATACATGATCAGTAATGAAATGATTCAGGCAGCCTTGGTCCTCCAAGAGGAGTGCTCTGTGACTAATGGCAAAGGAATCTCAATCTCTGGCCAGTATCATACATATCAACGTGGTCTTGAACTCTTAGTTTTTCTAAAAAAAAAAAACCCATATTTTCTTCAGTTTTCACTACTTTGGAGGCCATCTGTATCAAAGTATGCTATGAAGGCAATTGAAGAGGACTATCAGTTTAAAGGGAAAAAAGAAAAAAATGCTTGATGAGGGGAC
>NC_051071.1:8745409-8839808 GCF_004664715.2 Peromyscus leucopus | reverse complement strand
CAATGCTCCTCCTGCCGTCACAATGCTCCTCCTGCCGTCATAGTGCTCCTCCTGTGGCCACAGCACTCCTCCTGCCGCCACAGCACTCCTCCTGCCGCCAGGCGCTCCTCCTGTGGCCACAGCACTCCTCCTGCCGCCACAGCACTCCTCCTGCCGCCACAGCGCTCCTCCTGCCCCTACAGTGGTCCTCCTGCCGCCACAGCGCTCCTCCTGCCGCCACAGCGCTCCTCCTGCCCCTACAGCGCTCCTCCTGCCGCCACAACCTCCTCCTGCCCCTACTGTGATCCTCCTGCCGCCACAGCGCTCCTCCTGCCGCCACAGCGCTCCTCCTGCAGCGACAGTGCTGCTCCTGCAGCCACAGTGCTCCTCCTGCCCCTACAGTGCTCCCCCTGCCGCCTCAGCGCTCCTCCTGCCGCCACAGCGCTCCTTCTGCCGCCACAGCGCTCCTCCTGCTGCCACAGCGCTCCTCCTGCTGCCAAAGCGCTCCTCCTACCGCCACAGCGCTCCTCCTGCTGCCACAGCGCTCCTCCTGCGGCCACAGCGCTCCTCCTGCCGCCACAGCGCTCCTCCTGCCGCCACAGCGCTCCTCCTGCCGCCACAGCGCTCCTCCTGTGGCCACAGCGCTCTTCCTGCCGCCACAGCGACTCCTCCTGCCGCCACAGTGCATCCTCCTGCTGCCACAGCGCTCCTCCTGCCCCCACAGTGCTCCTCCTGCCGCCACAGCGCTCCTCCTGCCGCCACAGTGCTCCTCCTGCCGCCACAGTGCTCCTCCTGCCCCTACTGTGTTCCTCCTGCCGCCACAGCGCTCCTCCTGCCATCACAGGACTCCTCCTGCCGCCACAGCGCTCCTCCTGCCGCCACAGCGCTCCTCCTTGCCCTACAGCGCTCCTCCTGCCGCCACAGCCTCCTCCTGCCTACTGTGATCCTCCTGCCGCCACACCTCCTCCTGCCCCACAGCGCTCCTCCCTGCCGCCACAGCGCTCCTCCTGCCGCCACAGCGCTCCTCCTAGCCGCCACAGCGCCTCCACCTACCGCCACAGCGCTCCCTCCTGTCCGCGCCACAGCGCTCCTCCTACCGCCACAGTGCTCCTCCTGTGGCCACAGCGCTCCTCCTGCCGCCACACAGTCGCTCCTCATGCACGCCACAGTGCTCCTACTGCCCCTTACTGTGCTCCTCCTGACGCCACAGCGCTCCTCCTGCCATCACAGCGCTCCTCCTGTGGCCACACCGCTCTTGCCTGTCGCCACAGCGCTCCTCCTGCCGCCACAGCTGCTCCTCATGCGCCACAGTGCTCCTCCTGCCACCTACTGTGCTCCTCCTGCCGCCACAGCGCTCCTCCTGCCATCACAGCACTCCTCCTCGGCCACAGCGCTCCTCCTACCACCACAGCGCTCCTCCTGCCCCTACAGCGCTCCTCCTGCCGCCACAGCGCTCCTCCTGCCGCCACAGCGCTCCTCCTGCCGCCACAGCGCTCCTCCTGCCGCCACAGTGCTCCTCCTTCCCCTACAGTGCTCCTCCTTCCATCACAATGCTCCTCCTGCCGTCATAGTGCTCCTCCTGCCGCCACAGCGCTCCTCCTGCCGCCACAGCGCTCCTCCTGCCGCCACAGCGCTCCTCCTGCCGCCACAGCGCTCCTCCTGCCGCCACAGCGCTCCTCCTGCCTTCACAATGCTACTCCTGCCGCCACAGCGCTCCTCCTGCCGCCACAGCGCTCCTCCTGCCGCCACAGCGCTCCTCCTGCCTTCACAGCGCTCCTCCTGCCGCCACAGCGCTCCTCCTGCCGCCACAGCGCTCCTCCTGCCGCCACAGCGCTCCTCCTGCCGCCACAGCGCTCCTCCTGCCCCTACAGCGGTCCTCCTGCCGCCACAGCGCTCCTCCTGCCCCTACAGCGGTCCTCCTGCCGCCACAGCGCTCCTCCTGCCCCCACAGCGCTCCTCCTGCCGCCACAGCGCTCCTCCTGCCGCCACAGCGCTCCTCCTGCCGCCACAGCGCTCCTCCTGCCGCCACAGTGCTCCTCCTGCCGCCACAGCGCTCCTCCTGCCCCTACTGTGATCCTCCTGCCGCCACAGCGCTCCTCCTACCCCTACAGTGATCCTCCTGCCGCCACAGCCTCCTCCTGCCGCCACAGCGCTCCTCCTGCCGCCACAGCGCTCCTCCTGCCGCCACAGCGCTCCTCCTGCCATCACAGCGCTCCTCCTGTGGCCACACCGCTCTTCCTGTCGCCACAGCGCTCCTCCTGCCGCCACAGTGCTCCTCATGCCGCCACAGTGCTCCTCCTGCCCCTACTGTGCTCCTCCTGCCGCCACAGCGCTCCTCCTGCCATCACAGCACTCCTCCTGCGGCCACAGCGCTCCTCCTACCACCACATCGCTCCTCCTGCCCCTACAGCGCTCCTCCTGCCGCCACAGCGCTCCTCCTGCCGCCACAGCGCTCCTCCTGCCGCCACAGCGCTCCTCTTGCCACCACAGTGCTCCTCCTTCCCCTACAGTGCTCCTCCTTCCATCACAATGCTCCTCCTGCCGTCAGAGTGCTCCTCCTGCCGCCACAGCGCTCCTCCTGCGGCCACAGCACTCCTCCTGCCGCCACAGCGCTCCTCCTGCCGCCACAGCGCTCCTCCAGCCGCCACAGCGCTCCTCCTGCCTTCACAATGCTACTCCTGCCGCCACAGCGCTCCTCCTGCCACCACAGCGCTCCTCCTGCCGCCACAGCGCTCCTCCTGCCGCCACAGCGCTCCTCCTGCCTTCACAATGCTACTCCTGCCGCCACAGCGCTCCTCCTGCCGCCACAGCGCTCCTCCTGCCGCCACAGCGCTCCTCCTGCCGCCACAGCGCTCCTCCTGCAGCGACAGTGCTGCTCCTGCCGCCACAGCGCTCCTCCTGCCCCTACAGCGGTCCTCCTGCCGCCACAGCGCTCCTCCTGCCGCCACAGCGCTCCTCCTGCCGCCACAGCGCTCCTCCTGCCGCCACAGCGCTCCTCCTGCTGCCACAGCGCTCCTCCTGCCGCCACAGTGCTCCTCCTGCCGCCACAGCGCTCCTCCTGCCGCCACAGCGCTCCTCCTGCCCCTACTGTGATCCTCCTGCCGCCACAGCGCTCCTCCTACCCCTACAGTGATCCTCCTGCCGCCACAGCCTCCTCCTGCCGCCACAGCGCTCCTCCTGCCGCCACAGCGCTCCTCCTGCCGCCACAGCGCTCCTCCTGCAGCGACAGTGCTGCTCCTGCCGCCACAGTGCTCCTCCTGCCCCTACAGTGCTCCCCCTGCCGCCTCAGCGCTCCTCCTGCCGCCACAGCGCTCCTCCTGCCGCCATAGCGCTCCTCCTGCCCCTACAGTGAACCTCCTGCCGCCATAGCGCTCCTGCTGCCCCTACAGTGAACCTCCTGCCGCCACAGCGCTCCTCCTGCCCCCACAGCCCTCTTCCTACCGCCACAGCGCTCCTCCTGCCGCCACAGCGCTCCTCCTGCCGCCACAGCGCTCCTCCTGCCGCCACAGCGCTCCTCCTGCCGCCACAGCGCTCTTCCTGCCGCCACAGCGCTCCTCCTGCCGCCACAGTGCTCCTCATGCCGCCACAGCGCTCCTCCTGCCCCTACAGCGCTCCTCCTGCCGCCACAGCCTCCTCCTGCCCCTACTGTGATCCTCCTGCCGCCACAGCCTCCTCCTGCCCCTACTGTGATCCTCCTGCCGCCACAGCGCTCCTCCTGCCGCCATAGCGCTCCTCCTGCCGCGACAGCGCTCCTCCTGCCGCCACAGCGCTCCTCCTGCCGCGACAGTGCTCCTCCTGCCGCCACAGTGCTCCTCCTTCCCCTGCAGTGCTCTTCCTGCCTCCACACTGCTCCTCCTGCCGTCACAGCACTCCTCCTGCCCCTGCAGCGCTCCTCCTGCCGTCACAGCGCTCCTCCTGCCGCCACAGCGCTCCTCCTGCCGCCACAGCGCTCCTCCTGCCGTCACAGTGCTCCTCCTGCTGCCACAGCGCTCCTCCTGCCGCCACCGTGCTCCTCCTGCCCCTACAGTGCTCCTCCTGCCGCCACAGCGCTCCTCCTGCCGCCATAGTGCTCCTCCTGCCCCTACAGTGCTCCTCCTGCCGCCACAGCGCTCCTCCTGCCGCCACAGCGCTCCTCCTGCCGCCACAGTGCTCCTCCTGCCGCCACAGTGCTCCTCCTGCCCCTACAGTGCTCCTCCTGCCGCCACAGCGCTCCTCCTGCCGCCACAGTGCTCCTCCTGCCCCTACAGTGCTCCTCCTGCCGTCACAGTGATCCTCCTGCCGCCACAGTGCTCCTCCTGCCGCCGCAGTGCTCCTCCTGCCACCACAGCGCTCCCAGAACATGCAGACCTCATGGTCCTGCATGGTTCTCTGGTAACCTTGCGCATGGTTGGTATACAAGAAAATTTTGAAATACTAAACATAAAATACTCCATCCCCGTAATGAGTCTTCCTGTTTTTTCCCTTGTGTTCATAGCCCCCTTCTCACTGATGGGTCCTAGTGACAGTCAGACAATACAACTGGAAAATCTCTAGCTCAAACCGCACATTTCAAATACTACTTTTTCACTCAAGTCCAGCACAAGCCATGCTCAGCAGTGTGGAACTGTCCATGGTTTTTCCAGCTTTTTATTTGGCTCTACTAAGAAGAATTCGTGTGTGTGTGTGTGTGTGTGTGTGTGTGTGTGTGTGTGTGTGTGTCTGTCTGTCTGTGTGTCTTTCTGTCTTTCTGTGTCTGTGTGTGTGTGTGTGGTGTACTACTGGAGGGTGATGCACACATGTATATACATGCAGAGGCTACAAGATGATGCTGAACATCTTCCTTTATCACTCTCTACCTTATTGCCTTGAGACAGGGTCTCTCACTGAACTGGAAATCTGCCATTTCATCTAGGCTGATGAGACAGATAATGCCTGGGATCTACCTGTCACAACTGGCCCCCAGGTCTGGGGTAATAGATACAGACTCATCCATGCTTGGCTGTTTATGTGGGTGCTGGGGATTTCAACACATGTCCTCAAGCTCGTGCAGGGGATAGTCTTACCCACTGAGCATTCTCCCCAGCCCCCTTCTAGGAAGGATTGTATTCTTCATCTTGCTACCATGGTTGAAACTCCTTCCTTCATTGTAAAGTTCTTGAAAGGTAACAAATAATATTCTTCTATTTTGGGTTCCCATAACTTCTTATATGCACATGTCTCTCATCTTGCATTATACTGTATTGCAATCATACACATCTGCTGTGGAATGTTCTGTATGCTGTGAATATATTTTGCTCTGATTGGTTGATAAATAAAATGCTGATTGGCCAGTAGCCAGGCAGGAAGTATAGGCAGGATAAACAGACAAGGAGAATTCTGGGAAGAGGAAGGCTGAGTCAGGAGATGCCAGCCTGCCATCCAGGGAGCAGCATGTAATGGTACACAGGTAAAGCCACAGAAAACATGGCAACATATAGATTAACAGAAATGGGCTGAGTTTAAGTGTAGGAGCTAGTCAGTGGTAGGCCTGAGCTAATGACTGAGCAGTTTTAATTAATACAAATCTCTGTGTGTTTACTTGGATCTGTGCAGCTGCAGACCAGGTGGGACACAGGAAAACTTCAGCAACATATATCCCTGCCAGCATCCTCTCTATTGCACAGGTATTCCTCAAGACCATGTCCTGTTTCATATACATCTAACGGTCATGGTGTCTAGTGAAGAATATTATATAATATACACTCAATACTAATTGTTGAAAAGTAGGTAAATAAATTGATACATTATCACACTGGTTAACTCAGTTGGGGTCTTTGTTGTTATTATTATTATTATTGTTATTCTGTCTGTTCTTCATAGTCATATTTCAAAGGTACCAAATTGTATTTTTCTTAGTTTTACTACAATGCTAGGAGAATAGATATACTAATAAAGTCCTTTCCACTTGAGGTAAATTCCATTTGAAAGAGTTGGCATTCTATCAACAAATAAAGCATTCAGCACATGGCAAGTTGTACTAACATCAAACATACCATAGAAATAAAACATTTGCATCCTACCCCAGAAACAAGACAAATGTATTTTTGGTAACAAGAAACCAATTTTGAAAATAAATATGGCATTCAAGTGTCATAAAAAATTCAAAGACTTACTAGTTTTTGTACATTATGTATTTCTAAAGTATGTTATTTCAGAGTTCAAGAAGACAACATTAAAAAAGGCCTAAACATTGTCATATGGGTACCATAAACTTTAGAAAAGATGTTTTCCAAGTGTTACATGTGAAGACAAACAAGAATCCAGGGCAGAGGTTAGCACACCCAGACTACCCCAGAAAGCAGGAAAGAAAGTTGTCAACACAGGCCAAAAAGCCACCTGGAAATCAACTTGATGACAACAGGTTCTATGAGGTTTTAAAGGACAGGCTGTGAGAGGCCTGACCACCAGACAGAGAAGATGCTCAGTCAGGAGAGCCACTGGCATCTGAGTCGAGAGCCAAAAGGGCAAGAAAGCTCCTTAGAAACACAGTGACAACATAGTCTCCCAGATTCATATCCCTGGCAGGAGAAAGAGGGAGCAACAGGAAACCTACTGGGCCAGAGAACAGAGGGCCTGAAGTGATTTTACTCTTGCCTGCTTTTAGGGAAAAAGTGACTTTCTTATGTTTTTGTATAAAAGATTAAGAAAGAGGTGGAGGTCAAGACAGATGATGGGAAGTTGTACAAAAGGTAGTGTACAGACAAACCAGAAACTTTCAAACTTGTGGTCACTGGAGGGATTTTGTTTGTCACTAAGAGAACTCAGCAATGTTGGCTCCACCCCTTCTTAGGGATGAGCTGATGGACCCAAAGTGGGAAAATGCCCTCATCAGAAAGGGGAAGAAGACACTGGGGGACTCTTCTTTAACTTTGTAAAGTATCAGTGACTGAATACCATCTTTGTCAAATCTTCTAATACCACCAAGCTAAGGAAACCAATATTTCCTACACAATGGGTGTCTTTAAAAGATCTCAGTATACTGCCAAGCTAGACTTCATAAAGGGAGACTAAATTTAAGAGGTAAAATTATTAAAGTTTTGAACTATATAGAAAGAAAATTAGAAAAAGTTAAAGATTTGGAAAATGTGGCCTAGAAGTGGGAGCTTGACTAAAATGCACTTAGAAGTCTTTGTTAGCTGTAAGCTCCATATACACGAAAACATCATGCCATGGCTCCAAAAAAACAACTCGGTCTTAAGCATTATGAATAACAGTACAGCCAGAGAGTGGTAGCGAATGCCTTTAATCCCAGCACTTGGGAGGCAGAGCCAGGTGGATCTCTGTGAGTTCGAGGCCAGTCTGGTCTACAGAGTGAGATCCAGGACAGGCACCAAAACTACAAAGAGAAACCCCGTCTCAAAAAAAACAAAAAAGCCAGGCGTGGTGGTGGCGCACGCCTTTAATCCCAGCACTCGGGAGGCAGAGGCAGGTGGATCTCCATGAGTTCGAGGCCAGCCTGGGCTACCAAGTGAGTTCCAGGAAAGGGCAAAGCTACACAGAGAAACCCTGTCTCAAAAAAAAAAGAGAGAGAAACCAAAAAAAAAAAAAAAGAATAATAGTACAGTGTCAATATTCTGTATAATGGTCCTACTCTACTATTAAAAGTATGATCTGTAATATTTGGTTCTATTCTGGTTGCTATATTTAAGATAACATATGACACACCAAACTACACTCAGAAAACAGCCATTAAATAGTGTGGAAAATAAAAATCAAGTGGCAGAATTGACTATGGTGTGTCATTTGCAGAAGGGAACCAAGAAGTGAAATATTTTGTCTTCAAGTGTTTCTAAGAGTCTTGGGTCAGATCTAGATGGTGCTATCTTGTGCACTGGTAGGAGGGAGTGATCGCCAACCAGAAGACCCACTCTTAAATGTTTTGATCTCAGGACACCATTAGACTTTATACTTAATAAATTATCAAGACACTTACGAATTTCCATTTATGTAGACTATACTTACTAATGTTTAGTATATTTTAAATTAAAAACTTAGTTTTTTAAAATAACAAACTTATAACATATATACATAAGTAAAACTCTAATGAGTTGTTTTTAAGTTAAATCATTTAATAAAAAAAGTAGCATGGCATTTTAGTTTTTGAAATCTCTTCAATGTCATATTTCATAAAAGACAGCTGTATTCTCATATCTACATTAACATTCAGTCTGTTAAGATGTCACATGTCATGTAGTCTCCGGAAGACTTCACTGCATTTTTGTTCAAGATGCGAATGAAGAAGACAAATGATGTCTGTGTAGTATTAGGAAAACAGCTTTGGCCATGAAGGTCCCTGCAAGAGATTCAGAGTCACTCAAGGTCCTTGGATGACACTTAAGAAAGGCTGATCTGGTACAAGGAAAAATTATTATTAATTAGAATTATACAAAATTGGGGTGGATCATGTCATGAGACAAGTTAGGGCTCCTGGAGCTATTGAATAAAAGCCCAAATTACCTAACTTGTCAAGAGATTCACATTTTAGGAACAGTGTATAATAAACCCATCTTCCTTTCAAGTGCCTGACATAACTCTACAGCAACGTTAAAACTGAATGTCCTACTAATATCTATTTTTAAAGAAACTGCCATTTAAAAAATATTTGAGTTTACCACTGAGACAGTCTTAGGGTTGCTAGCAGTGCAGGGGTGTGGAGATGCTGGGGAGTGCAGGGGTGTGGAGTTGCTGGTAGTGCAGGGGTGTGGAGTTGCTGGGGAGTGCAGGGGTGTGGAGTTGCTGGGGAGTGCAGGAATGTGGAGATACTGGGGAGTGCAGGGGTGTGGAGTTGCTGGGGAATGCAGGGGTGTGGAGTTGCTGGTAGTGCAGGGGTGTGGGGTTGCTGGTGGTGCAGGGGTGTGGAGTTGCTGGTGAGTGCAGGGGTGTGGAGTTGCTGGGGAATGCAGGGGTGTGGAGTTGCTGGTAGTGCAGGGGTGTGGGGTTGCTGGTGGTGCAGGGGTGTGGAGTTGCTGGTGAGTGCAGGGGTGTGGAGTTGCTGGGGAATGCAGGGGTGTGGAGTTGCTGGTAGTGCAGGGGTGTGGAGTTGCTGGAAAGTGCAGGGGTGTGGAGTTGCTGGAAAGTGCAGGGGTGTGGTGTTGCTGGAAAGTGCAGGGGTGTGGAGTTGCTGGGGAATGCAGGGGTGTGGAGTTGCTGGGGAGTGCAGGGGTGTGGAGTTGCTGGGGAGTGCAGGAATGTGGAGATACTGGGGAGTGCAGGGGTGTGGAGTTGCTGGTAGTGCAGGGGTGTGGGGTTGCTGGTAGTACAGGGGTGTGGGGTTGTTGGTAGTGCAGGAGTGTGGAGTTGCTGGTAGTGCAGGGGTGTGGGGTTGCTGGTAGTACAGGGGTGTGGGGTTGTTGGTAGTGCAGGGGTGTGGAGCTGCTGGTAGTGCAGGGGTGTGGAGTTGCTGGTAGTGCAGGGGTATGGGGTTGTTGGTATTGCAGGGGTGTGGGTTTCAACTTCTCAGGCACCATGGAATTCTCTCTGCAGCAATTCTGAGAGGTAATGCAACCTTACAGGTAGGAAACAACCCTTGGTGGCAGACATCTCTTAGGAGTGCCACCTATCACCACTTTCTGCATATCACAGATTCTTCCCTTTGCCTGAAAACATGCTTATTCTATACCACTTAGAAGGTTTGTCAGCACTAACAATGTTGGAAAACCTCTCCTTCTACATTATAGGCTTTCAAATATTTAAAGATAGTGAGTTTGTCTAAATGCTTTTTTAATAAATAGGCTATACCTTTCTGAGATAAGCATGATTTCATTGGTAGTTTAAGACATAATCTTGTAATAAGTGAACCAAAAGCTACTCCTGGAAAAGTATCTCAAATGAAAAGGTGACGTTATTAGCAGAAAGTTACAAAGTCTTTCTACAAGTTGTTTTTTTTTTTTTTAAAGCAATTCCTTTAAAATACTGCGCTGTGTTTCAAAGCAACTCTATCAATCACCCAAGTCTCTCTGTACATGAACAATTAATTTACTAGTCTGAAGTTGACTTGTGGAGGTATTTTTTAATCTATATCAAAATGGAGTTTTCAGTCTGATTTATAGTAGATTAATCAAGATAGAATACAAAGCGATTTTGTGTTCAGTGAAGCTACATTATATGAAATCTGATTCAGTTTACTGAATTGATTATTAATGAAAGAAATGTGTATTATGTATCATAACCTGGTGTCAAAATCTGTTTGTTTTGAGCTGACCCATCAGTTACAAATGAGCTGCCCCACCTACCTCCCACCCCAATGATAATATAATATGCTGATCAACAGAGGCCAGGTACTCAGAATACATGCATTGTAGCAGAGATGTGCTAATCAGCATTCCCTTTCTTAGATGCATAATTCACACAAAATTAAAACCCAGGGTCTGCATCTCCCATCAAAGAAAAATGCAAGAGGTATGGGTGAGTGATAGTCTCTGCAGTTGGCAATGTTTGGAATGGCATCTCAATTACGGCCTGTTCCTTGGAATGCCAACCTCCATCCTGTGGTTTACTATAACAAACCTCCTTTTTGAGCCTTAGGTGTAGAAACTGAATTGGGGAGAGCACTCGGCCCTAGCATTTCAGAATAGGAAATGTCTTCTACTTTCCAAACTGGAGGAGCTGTTTATTACTATGAGGTTCTGGAAGCAAGAAGAATGGGCAGGAGACTGAGTTTCCTTTGTTTCTTGCTTGTTTGTTTGTTTGTTTTTCAACCAGAAGGGCAAAGTGAAATAACTCCAGGCAACTGCTTTATCTATATTTAGAACCCTCTACTTGAGAAAAAAGTGAATTCAACTCTTCCAGGCATTGCTGTAAATAATATCCATCTTCCTGCCCATAAACCACTAACATCCTACTGTCTTCCATCAGGTAAGTCCTTAATCCCCCCACACTCTTCTTTTTTTTTTTTTTTTTTTATTCAATAGGTAAAATTTACATGTGGCTAAATGCAGAGATCTTAAGAGGACCATATAATATGTTTTGATAAGTGCATATCCCTTTTATTCTCAAGGAGATATTTAAGACTCTCATCAAGATATAGATCCTGCCTGTCACTCAGAAAGGTTTTCCTATGGTCCTGCTCGATCACCATCCGCCTAGGCCTGGGTCTGTTCTTGAGCTTCAGTGACAGCATCCTGACTTCCATCTAACATGGTTCTGGGCCTCACCAGTGCTGTCATGTGTGTTATGTTCCTCTCCTACGTATTTTTGGTTAACGCTCCACTATGTGAATATCTCCAAATTATGACTTCATTCTTGAACATTTGAGTTGCTTTCAGTTTAGGGCTTTTATAAAACAAACTACCACAAACAAAGCTTTTATCATGGGTGCCATTTTTCATCTGTCTTTCGAAAATATTCTTCACAAGCAACTCCAACCTGACATCTTCAGTTCTCCACATCAAAACCAAGATTTGGTGCAGAGAATGGACATATATCCACCTTGGGTGTTGGTTGTTGTTACTTTTATTTTGCTTTTTCTTATTGTCATTTTGTGTTATTTTTTTCTTACTGTTGCTTTGTTTTGTCAAATTAAACTTCTTGAATTTTAATAACAATATAACATATATATGTGTGCACATATATATAATGTTTTTATCATCCACCAATTTGCCAAAGTAGATTTTATAGCTCCCTCCTAAAATACATTAGGTGTATACATGGTCTCTGATGTTATGTCCACCTCCATGTCACACATACTTACATGGTCTCTTAAAGATCATCTTTCTTGCACAGAATATACTTAAATTTTTAATTAGATTTTGTGATCTAAAAAATTATCATGCCACAGATAGAAATTCAAAAATAAGTCTTTAGTATAATCTGCCAAATGCCTGAGTTTTATAGAAGAGTAACCTAGGACACATAAATTGAAAAACCTTACCAAAGGGAAGCCATTGTGAGTGACAGAGACAACATCAGCACCTTCTCCTCCCTGACAATCACAGGAAACTACCTTGACTTTTAGGTCATTCTAAGGTTGAAATCTCACCACAAGAGGGAAGAGAGGGGCAAGCCAAAAAACAGAGTCCGTGCTTTGCATGAACAAGGCCTTAGATTCATCCCCAGCACACATCCATTCCTCCAGTCAGTCAGTCAGTCCTATGATCTTTATGAGTTTCTCCTCCAGAAGCTCTTGATCGATTATGCCTTTACATTCATGTTATTAACAATATCTGCTACTTAGTTCACAACATTTTTAGAACACTGCATTGTCTGAGATAAACTATGTCCTAGGTACTGTTGTAAACAAGAAAGGATAGTACTCTCTATTTTCACAAAGAGCAACTGTGACAGGATTGAGTGCTGCTGACCAAAGTCAAGGAGGCCAAACTCAGTCTTGGCAGTTCAGACCCTCACCCCCACAGCAGTCCTTGTGTGAGAGTCTCCAAGTGTCCACCACCTTTTTGATGTTGTGTTTTGCTTTTGAGCACGTCAGCATGAGCCAGCTTTTGACCACACACTCCTGCACCTAAGGTTTTCCCATGGAATGATATCAGTGGGAAGATTGGGTGGCATACACTTCTGGGATTTCCTCTGTCCCTGAGGCCCAACATTAGCCTGCCCACCCTGAGCACACCCTGGTCTCTGAGGATGACCTTTCTGTGGCACTTGTATGCTTTTACTGTAGTGGTGTGAACCAAGCAAGAGAAAAAAAAAACGGATTTTGTATAGATTTGTGTCAAAATCAATAACTTTTAAAAGTTGAAAAATCAGTTTTAAAAATTTCCTCAGACATAAATAACACTCAATTTGCTATAGATCAAAGTGTTTAGCACATTCAGAAGTATTGAATCAACAGAAAAATGTAAGCAATAAGGAAAGTTAAGATCTTCTAAAAGTAAATTCTAAAGCGCCTTTGAATGGAAAGACAAGATTTATTTTTATGTTTCAGAAACCTAGGTGGTTTGAAAATTCAATATGCTATATTGTATCATTTTTCTAATAGTGTCTTTTCTACACACACATTTCCTGCAACATCAAACATTTCTTAAGAGCACTATTTGGGACAGTTGTTGTTTTGTTTTTTTTTTTATAAACAATTACATTTGCCTTAGAAAAACATGAATGTCTTTTATCTCAGGTAGTGAATTCACTTAGTAAAACTTCTATCAACAAGAGCCAAATGTCTATCATTTGTTGTAGTTAATATTTGAGTTTGCAGGGGCATATTCATGAGCTGGCAGCAGCTGTACACTTTGTGACATGTAAAGTTGGCATGGATCTATCAGGCATGCAAATATTTATATCTCCTTTGGCTAAGTACACTGTTCAGCTCTTGAGAAATGATGGGTTTGTTTAGAAATACTATCAGTGGCTTCTTTTGTACTGAAATTCACAATTAGAATTTGCCTAAAATTTCCAACATTGAAAACTACCAGAAACCTGGGAAAATGATTAAAAGTAGTAGATCTGGATAAAATTGATAAACATAAGTATGCATACATACATACATACACACACACACACACACACACACACACACACAATCTTTGTTTAATTTCAATTTCCAAACAAACGTGACTTTTTAGAAAAATCACATTTGAAGGAAACTTTAAAATACTAATACATAAGACTGGAGATGGCAATAAACAAGGATTGAAATCTTTGCTTGTATGAATACACCATACTATAGTTAATAAATTCCTGCTTTGGTAAATGTGGGACTTTTAAACATTTCACTTAATTATAATATCATCTTTATGTAAACACAATTTAATCTCTTGGTGCTGTTCTGATTTTCTCTCTCTCTCTTTCTCTCTCTCTCTCTCTCTCTCTCTCTCTCTTCTCTCTCTCTCTCTCTCCTCTCTCTCTCTCTCTCTCTCTCTCTGTCTCTCTCTCTCTCTCTCCTCTGTCTCTCTGTTTTCAGACAGGGTCTTACTATGTATCCCTGACTAGCCAGGAACTTGGTATGTAGACCAAAGTAGCCCAAAAGTCACAGGGATTCTCCTGCCTCTGCCTCCCAAGTGCTAGGATTGAGGGAGTGACCCACCACACGTGACTCCTTACTTATGCAGAGCCCATAGTAGAATTCATGAATCAACTGAATCAATAATTTTAGAGATCTTGATCCTTGCTAACAATTCTTGGGTATCTAAAAAATCAAATGTATATATATAATGGTGGATTTATTGTCTCTTAACAACGCTCTAAGACAAAAGTAATCCTTTCAAAAAGCCTGAATCTCAGCCTCCTGGAGTCTTAGGCAGAATTCCAAATTGTAGGCTGGTCCACTAGGCCATAGTGAAAACTTTTCTGAAAAAGAAAAAGAAAAAACAAAAGGAGAAAACAAAGGAAAAAATCCTTGCTTTTCACGTTTTATAAACTATGAAGTGTCATGATACACTTAAATGTGCACAGAACAGTAGACAAGTGCATAGCTCACAGGAAAATGAACCCTTGTCATCCTTGGAAGGTGAAACAAAAGAAGCTTCCTGTTTTGTTCTTCTCTCCCTCAATACAACCACCACTTCATCCATCACGAACCTGTAGTCTTACTAAGGCAGAGACTTCACAGTCATCATGAATGTGGGAAGAATGAGAGAGAAATGGACTCTAAAAACTGTATAAGCAGCATCAATTCATTAACAGGAATGAAATATGCTTATGGCTAGAGATCAGAAGCAAAGGGCTGGCATTTGTAATCGCTTCATGTATGTGGAAGTAAAACCTACCTCTGAGAAGTAACTTCCTTCAAGAAAGACTATGAAGTGAAAGGAAAGAAGATAAAATTCTGAAAAGCATCTATCCATGCAGACTGGCTTAACGAGACATGTTAGTCTTCTACTATATATGTAAAGAACATTTCGAATAATAGAACATGGCTTTGTTTTGGCCAGATTATAATCACAGATTCTCTTACCTACCCTTTGGGTTTACGCTACCAAAAGCAAGGCTGACAATGTAGTCAAGTATCTTAGCACTGACCTTGAAGCACAATGAGCAGAAAGTAGGAATTATCAGGTTCATGGTCTGCTAATCAAAAGCAGTTGGCTGAATTATAGCCCCTTCTAGACTCACCCCAAATTCCTAACTAAATAGTTGTTTCCCTCAGCTACTTTTGATGTGCAAAGTAATCAATTCAGGATTTTAATTGGCATTTTCAAGAACTAATCATTGAATATCACTTGAAGTTTTCAGGTTGGACAAGTAGGTTGAAAATTAATCCTGTGCAAACTAGAAAATCTGTTTAAATGCGACAGAAAAGGCAATCCCAGGTTTATGTTCAATTTCTGGTTTGTAAAGAGAGATAATGGGTTAGAGGCCAATTCCACAAGTGCTTTTAATGCTTTTACTACCTGAAAAAATATATTATAATACAGTCCTGGCCTTATTTTCTTAATAGTGTTCTGCCAAAGTAAAGATGTTTAGAGGTATTCGATTCATAAAGTAATAGATTTTTAACTTGTTGAAGAAATATAATACACACACACACACACACATATATATATATATATTCACACACACATACAATGCCTAGGATGCTATGCAAACAATCTTTTTTTGTTCTACTTTCCAGCGAAAGAACTATAGGGAGTGAGTAATCAGCTGTAATTATTGCTTTTGAAAACTCAAGCTTTAAAACCCACAAAATAGTTTAAAAATAAATGCAGGAAGCTTCGTAAAATACATTTTCTCAATTCAACAAAGAAAAAAATCAAACCAGTTAGGACACTCAAGTGTTATTTGCAGCAATCATGATAAGTCAATTTTGGCTTAAACCATGATTGTCATAAACACTCACAAAACATATTATTTACCAGATGGCAATCTTCCTCAAGCAAACACATAAAACTTATGTTTCATTATTATCAAATAAGGATGAACTTGCCACTGGGGTAACCTCCAGCAGTTAAACAAACACATCTACACAGAACGAGTGCTGTGGCTTCTACCACTGGATATGTACACAGAGCAATCTTAATACTTAATATCGCTGCCTTACATTGAAGAACCAAAGCCTACATAAGAATGTACATGAAAAATGACTTATTTGTATATGTGGATGTACTTGTGCTTTTATTTGCTTGGTTTAAAGCAACTGCATTTTAGTATATGAAGAAATAAGAGTAGAAAATTAATACCTATGCTAAAGTTTATGTATTTATTTATTTTAAGTATATGTGTGGATGCCTGAGTGTGTATGTATATATGTGCATGAAATACTAGCAGAGATCATAAGAGGACATCAGTTCCCCTGGAATTGGAGCTAAAGGTGGTTGTGAGCCATCGTGTAAGTGCTACGAACAGAATCCAGGTCCTCTGCAAGGGCAGTAAGTGCTCCTAACTATAGAATTATCTCTCCCATTCTAGCTAAAACCTCTTTGAAAAGAACATTCAGTTGAGGAGCTAGGAAGATTGCTCAGTGATTAGAGCATGGGCTGATCTTCCAGCTGACCCAAGTATACAATTCCCAGCTCTCAGACAGCAGGTCACAACCATCTGTCACTTGAGTCCTAGAGGATCTAACATCTTTCCTCTTCTGGTCTCTGAGGACACTGTATGCACTTGGTTCAGAGCATACATGCAGACATACATTCAGTCAAAACACCCACACATGTAAAAATTAATAAAACATTTTTTAAAAATTATTAAATGTATAAAGCACCTGAAAACTTTTAACTGTCTCTCTCCACCAAATAAAGTATCAGGATCTAGCAAAACTTACCATCTATGGATGTACAATATCAGAAGTGTAATTTGGGTCAACGCTACGGACTAATTAATATGATAGGATTCCAGGGGTCTATTTGTTTCTTCGCTGCTTTCATTATTGTTCACTTGTCTTGAGACAGTTTTTAAATATTCCAGGGTGGCCTTGAACTCTGTATCCTCCTGCCTCAGCCTTCTTAGTACTCAGATTATCAACATGTGCCACCATGCCTGCCTTACTAAAGATCTCTTGCTGGACAGTGGTGAGCACACTTAATCCCAGCACTTGGGAGGCAGAGGCAGACGGATCTCTGTGAGTTTGAGCCCAGCCTGGGCTACAGAGTGAGTTCCAGGAAAGGCCCCAAAGCTACAGAGAGAAACCCTGTCTCAAAAAAACAAAAACAAAACAAAAATATCTCTTTGTGATAAACCCTATACTATGATTTCAGAGAGAGAGAAAGAGGGAGAGAGTGTGTGTGTGTGTGTGTTCTGTCTGAAAAGTGCCTCTTTGCAACTATAAGCATTCTTTTTTTTTTAATTTCTAAAAGCTCATAGGAACTAAAATATAGTTTCAAAATCAGCTTTTGAATTACAACAATTAAAATGAATGGATCTTCTTTTTCTACTTATTTGGTTCCTGTCCTAGCAATACTCTCAAACAGGCCATGACTAAGAAGCCCACTGTAAAATAATATAAACACCCCTTAGCTTCACGCAGGTAAGAACAAGAAGTCTGCTCGGTCTCGGGAACCATGGCCATAACCAGAAGTCCAAGTCATGGACAGACATGAGGATTTCCAGAGAGGAAAGTGGCAAGACCTACCTGCACACCATGCCAGGTGCTGCAAGGACCCAACTCAAGCACTACGGAATGAAACCCGACATTTGCTTCTGCTGCACAGGACAAGAAGTCCACAGAGTGCCCTACTGATCTCACTCACTGAAGCATCTTCTGAGGAAATTTCTCATTTCATTTTTACCCTTGAATGAATCACTGACTGAAAAGTGTTGGTGCACTGTCATCTTTCTGAATATAAACACGTGTGGAGACCAAGGAAATAGAACCAACACACCCTGGTCTAAGACAATGCAATGGATATATTAAATTAGAGAGATATTGGCAAGAAAATTTTGTTGTTCTCCAAGTTGTCCTCTAAGACTAACAGTTTAGGGCAGAAGTCCCCATTACACAGCCCCAACACAAAAGGCAGTATCTCTCCGCTGAGCTGCAGGAAGGCAACACACCTCCCAGAACATTGCACCACTGACAGGTAGATTGCCTTTAGATCATAACTTTGTTGAGGGTTGAGTCTCTCTCTCTCTCTCTCTCTCTCTCTCTCTCTCTCTCTCTCTCTCTCTCTCTCTCTCTCTCTCTCTCTTAGATTCTAGATTGCACCTAAAACACTGAGTACTTTCAAAAAACACTGTTCTGTGACAGACAAAATGAACCACTTATACTGTACATCAACACCAAAAACTGTAATGGACTCTAGTGAAGTCATTTCATCATTACCAAGAGGCCAGAGAAAGACAATTTCTGATAGCTGTTCCTTCACGAGGGCTCTCCTAACCGGAACCCAAATTGAACTTTCATTCTTGAAATGTCAGCAAAGTATTTATCTGGCTCATAACAGCTAACACCTCATGAATTTATTTGAGTTGCATTTTTCTTCTTAAGTTCTAGTATACTCATTTCTTAATAAATTAGAAAATAAATAACTTAGGCACACGATATTGAAATACCACTTTCTACATGACCATCTTATACAGCTAATTGATATATTTAGTCTCTTGTGTTTCCACTCAAGTTAAATGTGGGTAGCAACAGTTGTAAAGTTGAAAATAGTTGATAAAGTTTAGCAAAGAGTAAGGATTGCAAACATTACTTCTGTGTGACTATGGAACCATCACAGAACAGTGTGAAAGGCTGAGATAAAGGAAACAACTGGCCGCCATGTCTCCACCCAAGTCTGCCCCACTTCATTGCTCTTTCTGGAAATGATGAGTATGCTAAATGAGGAAGTCACTTTTAGCCTTCACTAAGCAGCCTACTGCCCATCACAGAACCATCCTCATATCACTAGTTAAAGAGAATATCCTCTGATATGAAAACACTGGAAGATGTGTTTTCTAAATGAGCCCTCTGCATATCATTGTCCATGTATCACCATCAATAATTCAAACTGAATTCCTCAACTGTGAAGACTGATATTCCTTATCAAGTAAAAAAGAAGTCACTTATGACTACAGAGAAACAGCAATTGAGCCTCCTTCTCCTAGGCAGAAGGAATTCAGTGAATAGGTGTTTTTCCTGCTAATGTGGCTTGAAATTCCACAACACATTGGCAGAGGCTGTCTCCAGCAGGCCACTGGAAAATATCATCTGTATACAATTGTGCCACTAGTTCCCACATATATCCCTCAGTGCCTCTGGTTAATAATGTGATGTTTTCCTGATTAATGAAAGGCAGACAGCCATTACCCACAGAAGCAGGACAGAAGAACAATGGGTGCCTGACTCTGAAATGGCATGGCAATGACCTTTCCCCTGTAGCCCAAGGGCTTGCAGCAGCTGGGACAGGCATCATTAAGGACTGCATGCCAGTCTTCTTCTGTATCCCAAACCCCTCCATGACAGGTTCACTTTGTCTTACCAAACCTCAACTTCTGCATCTCTGAAATGGGGATAGTACCAGGCTTAGTTTATGCATTTTTCAGAAAGTAAAAAGACAGGGTAGCTTCTAGGGGCTTATGAACTCTTGCAGTTTCTATTAAATTTTGTCACTGAAAGCATAATCATAAGTTATTAATGTTAAAATATTAGGCAAGGCCATTGTTTTCTTGGCGAGTTTAGAACTAGAAGTATAAGAAAATAATTCCTATTGATTTCACAACTGGAAAAGGAATATAAAGCTGGAAAAAAAATGGTCACTTGTAATTAAGCAGCTCTGTTTCTTCCAATTTTTAGAGTAAATGCAATGTTATAACTCTTTACATTTATTAACTGCCAGAATCAATCTGAGAACCCCTTTCCCAATATTCAGAATGAAAAGAACAGGAGTTTGTTTTCATTAGATACAGAAAAGTGGTTTCATATACATGCATGCATTGCAGAGGCATTATTTAAGTCATAGTGCATATAATGAACAAACTGTAATCATATCTTTGTCCCAACTCAATTACAAAGGGAACTCATAACTTAGATGCTTGCAATAAATATCTATTTCCAATTTTGGGCTGATCATTAAATATGGTTCACTCTGGGAATCTGTTAAATGCAAGAATGTTAAAATTCACTTACATTACTTAGAACATATTGATTCTCATGACTATTAATCCACATAAAACAAGTGGTTCATCTACAGAGCAAGAAGCATTTCAGAAAAATTCCACTCAACTCCCATGAGTCTCTGACTCTGTTCAAGTCAGAGTTTCAACATTTTCAACCCCAGAGATTGGCACTTGAAATGAAGCTTATTTCCTCCTCCTCCTCCTCCTCCTCCTTCCTCTCTTCCTCTCTTCCTCCTCCTCTTCCTAATTCTTCCCTCCTCTTCTCTCTTACCCCTCCTTTCCTTCAATTGTGGCCTCTTGAAGGACATTGGTGTTTACTTCCTTCCGTTATCATCCTACCTATCAGATCATACTCTCCAGAAAATATGGAATAAATTATTTGCACCCAGATGCTTAGTGACAAGACTTCAAAAATTAAAGCTCCCATAAATTACTGCATTTCACTAGACTGGGTCTGCCAATCAGCAGTGTTCATGGTATAACATCCAGGAAAATATCCCCATATTTGAAAAGCTATGAAATTGTTTTTGCTTGATTTTGGTTTTGTTTCTAGGCATAGTCAGTCTCATAGTGTAGTACGGGTTGGCTTAGAACTCACTATATAGCTCAGCTTGCCTTGAACTTATAGCAATCTTCCTACCTTGCCTCTAAAGTATAGGGATTACAGGTATGAGCACCACACTCAACTGGTATTCTGAAATATGAAATTCCTATGTTCCCAAGCATTTCAAGTAAAAGCCATTCAAAGTGTAGCTCTGTTATTTTGAACAAAGGAGTCATTGTTTAAACATCTACTTATTGTGAACTAAGATGACAGAGCTATAGGGATTTCTAATAGTCAACCATAACTTAAATTTTAAAATGAAATTTACCATATTTTAACCTAACAGATTAAGTTATAAGCACAGTTATTTTGGAGGTTAACCAGGCTGCACAAACATGTCAGACAGGAACTGTAAAAAAAAAAAAATTGGAATATAGGGGCCTATAGCAACTTGAAGAACAATGTCTCATCTGAAGAGGTTCACATTAAAACAAACCCTGAGAAATCACTGTACCAGTCAAACTCAACATTGCCAAGGGAACAGTGACTTATGAATGCCAAGGTAAGCTGCAAACACTTCTCCAGATATAACACCCTGTGACTCTGTGACTTGTGCCAATGTGGAGAAGGAGGGTTATTAAAAATATCAACACTGAAAAAAAAAAAACTGAGCTGGGCAGTGGTGGCACACGCCTTTAATCCCAGCACACGGGAGGCAGAGCCAGGCGGATCGCTGGGATTATATACATATATACATATATATATATATATATATACATATATATATATATGTATATATATCAACACTGCTCTTATGCAACCAAGAGAAGTTACTGTTGGCCAGCTTTGTAGAAATGATGTAACAGCAACAAGCTCTGTCTGCTGTAGCCCTGGCCAGACAGGACCTCACATGGAGCTACTGTGATTAGGAAATCGGAGAGTAAGAAAGATGACAGGTCAGCATGAGTGGAAAAGGAAAGTCAATAAACTGCCAAATTCTCAACGTGACAAATAGGGAGGGTGTGGAGCTTTGCTGTGTCTTCTCCAGTGCAGAAAACGGGAAGAAGGACAAAGAACGAACCCCAAACACATTACATAACATCATTCGTAATGACAACAGTGAGTTAGTTTGAAAGTCTAAAATAGGTCAAACAGAACTCAGGAGGGTTTTTTCTCAATATTTAAAAGGGTCTTTACAGAGCTCAGGCATATCATGAGCTCTTGTATATCATGCCCCTCTTTCCCTTTGTAGCATTAACTAGACAAGAGACAGAACATCTGAGTCGCACAAGATTGCTCCCATTGTAGGAGTTTGGTTAGGTTAAATGCATACTCACAATGGTTATGGGCTTAAAGAAATCAATTTTACCCACTTGCATCAATTGTGGCAGTCTTAATATTGACCACATTTACTCAAGTGTCTGCTGCATATATCTCACAGCTACTCAGGGCTCATTTATAAGTGCTATGCATATAACACCCTTTCCTCCCAAAAAAAAGTGATTTAAAAAAATTCTTTTGCTCTTTTTCTTCTCTTTAATGGGGCAGTGCCAACAGGTCAGAATGTCTGCATACATTATATAGATCTTTATCTGAACCTTTAGTGAAAAAAAACAATAACTACCATGAAAGTATAGAGGGGCCTTAAAGATATGTGTCTTATATTAAAAGTTGCACATCAAAGTTTAGCACATATAGACACAAAAAGGGGAAATAAGACTTAAAAACATAACTTCTTTTGTCTACTGTTTGCCTAAGACTCTCCACAGAACCACATCTGGGGTCTGATTCCATTCCAAAACTTATATAAATCTTGTAATATTATTTTTAAGACATGTACACCAGAGTTAGCATCACTAATAAAGTGTGGTGTACTTTGAACATACTTTTATCAATAAGAGAAAAGCAAGATGTAATTGGGGTACATGGGAAAATTAAAAAGACCCAAAGTTTCTTACTTAATTATCAAAGCAAATGTATTTTTGTTGTTGTTGTTTTCTTGCTCTTAAGCATGGTTATTTATAAAATACTAACGTCTACAATGTGTGTATATATATATGTATATATGTATGTATGTATGTATGTATACACATACTTATATACATACATACATACATACAGTTTCAAGCATTGTGCCTTCTAAAGTAGAGCATATGTGTATAATGATATTGCAGTACTTAGAGACTGGCTACCTTCATAAACAATATAGTGAATTAAGCTGAATAGAAATGTGATTATCAATATGAAATATCTTTGCCATAAATAACTTAAAATTATTTTTGAAAGCTTAGTGATTTCTTTCAGCCTTGGATTTTTCCCACTATTATGTTTTATAGAGAAAAGCCTGACCACAGGCCACTGTATTTACACCACACTTGAATATAAAATATCTAAAATAGGATGGGAAGTGATGCAGATATTTTCACAGGTTTGAAAAAGCTCAATATTGGAGAAAAACCTATAAACCTTGTGCAGAGCATGATGCCTAGAGAGTAAAGGGGTTGTAGTGTGGGTACTGTGTTGGCCTATGACCTGTCCACAGGCCCTGAGGGTTTCTCAATTATAAAAAGTAAAAGATACGTGCTAGAATTTCAAATTCCTCAAGAAGAGCTGAGAATTTGAATCTTTTCAGTCTCCCAAGATCAAATGTTTGCAGCTCACCTAAAAATCATGGGGAAAGGGAGATGCATACATACATGAATGCATGCATACATATATACATACGTAAGTACTTGGAGTCTGGCCTATCTCTGGGCTACAAGTTAAGAAGCTACCTAGCCCAGGCTACACCACATGTTAATTATTAACAACCTAGCCCAGGATAACCTATAGATTAACGACCCCACTGCTGGCTTTCTGACTTGTACTTCTGATAGCCACGTTCTTGCTAAGTGGCTCTCTCCTCCATATTTCAACCTTTCTGGCTGTAAGAACTGATCACTTCTCAAGTTACAATCTGCATTTTAGCGAGTTGCTCACAGATACCCAAAGACAGACAGACAAAATATATATTTAAATGAATAAATAGTTAAACAACCTGTGTGTGTGTGTGTGTGTGTGTGTGTGTGTGTGTGTGTGTGTGTGTGTGCATGTGTGTGACAAATTGGGGAAATTGCATGTGAGCAAGTGTGACTCTCATAGTTTAAGGATATCAGGTTAGTCACAGGACAATTTTTTTAATATAATTTCATTTTTGTAAGCTGAATAGAATCAGTATGCTAGAGAATATGAAGTATATTGTTAAAAGAAAGCTTCACAATATGGAAATCGGAGAGGAAGGGAAAGCCCTCCAGGGGACTGATGCAATCCTCCAAGCCTTGCAAGCCTGGCCATGATGAGCTCATTCTGTTTCTCAGGTCAGTGCATCACCGCCTGTGGACAACGGCCCTGTCCATTTCCTCACAGCTATAATTCTGAAATACTACATCCTACTCCTTTATCCTCAATCAATTCCTCTCAGATGTGCATCCAATTCAAAATTCCACTTCTGGTTCTCAATCCTCCATGGACTCCAGCAGTCTACCCCACATCCTTCTGCTCACTCCAGTCTCTTCAAAACCACCTTCCTCTTCTGCTTTTCCACAGAAACTTGCTGTTTTCCTGTCCTGTCTTTTGAACCCACTCTCAGTAAGTCCCCATCTTGGTATTTAATACAATTTTTCAGTCACCCCCCCCCAGTGCTGTTCTGCACAAAAGCCTCTGGTGATAATGATTGGAAACGTTGTATGAGATCCTTGTGCAATGCTGTTCACCTGTCACCTGCATTTTGTTGTTGAAGAATCCAAGTAAGAAATGAATAGCATTGTGCTTTCTTTCTTGTTTGTTTTTTTTTTCCCTTCAGACATGTGAGAATGTAATTTTGAGACAGTTTTGTTAGGGGTGAGAATTTTGCCTTCTTTTCCCTTCCTTCGGTGGTCTCCAGTGTCAGCACTGCCTAGGAAGCCAGTAAAGGCCCTTGAGTTACAACAGCCGTATCACTGCTTTTTAATCAGGAAAGGGTTGGATGAAATCTCCCTCAAGTGTTAAAATGATAGGAGTTTATTTAAAGAAAGTATTTACACTCCTTGCTAATTACTTAGGTGTGTGCACACTGATACCAAGCAGGACATTACAGCCTTCAACCATCTCCAATACATCATTAAATTAAATTCAGGAAGAGATGTGGATTTAAATCAGAAACATGCTTCAGCGATTGAGAATATAATAGCTTGCAAATTTCTCACTTTTTTTTAAGAAAAGAAAAACCAATAGAATCTTCCTTAGAGGCAAAAGGCATTTACACAATTGGGCATCTATTCTGAGCATGACTACAGAATTACAGTCCTCGTCTGACTAAAGTTTTGTAGCAAAGAAAGTATTTCAGCATGCCCAGAAAAAATAATTTAATTAAAGAAAAGTATATTCAGGCTGACCACTTTAGAAGAAAAGGTCTTTAAAGCATTCATCCTACATTTTATAATAGAATATCTTCTTGCAAAAATTCCTTCTGAGTTTTTTATTCCACTCATGGAATTTCCTGTTTACTCTTGCTTGCTTGCTTTCAATCAGCTGTACAGTGTAACATCTATGATAAAATAACCAAGTTTGGAGTCTGGCTGAAACCAGAGGTAAGGTCTCTACTATCATGGATTTCACAGTAGCATGTGGATAGAACAAATAAATTAGTATTTTTCTTTGGTAACACATCAGTCCTAATTTGCAATTAGTACTGGATGAAAAAGGGTAACTGGGTAGGATAAAAGGAAACCTTAGAAAGTCTTGTAAGTCAAGTAACATTCTTTTGAGCAAGTAAAGAGAGACAAAATGCTTGGTGCTTTCATGATTAAAAACCCATTACTTCATGTGCTGACCTAAAAAAAATAAATTTAAAAAATTGAATCCACAAAAACTAAAATAAATAATTAAAAAACAAAACAAACAAAAAACCCTTCTACTTGGTGAGGAATAGGGAATTCCAGAATGAAGGACCACAGCAGATGAAAACACTGAACCAGGAAAGGACAAGAATACAAGAGGGTCTGGGACTCAGGGGTGAGCAGGTGAGGTGGCCACACTCATAAGACAGGTAAAGAAGGCATCGCTCAGGTTTTCCGACTGAGATAGGGGTTTCGATTCTTAGTTTTAGAGCAGGGAGAAAGATAACTAAAAAAAATAGCTGGAAACTAGTTTAGGAAAGGATGTGAGATTATCAGTCAAAAGACCACAGTCTAGGGGAAAGATCTTGGTAGCTTCTTCCAGAACAAGACATTGTATTTGAGAAATGGGTAAACCAAATGATTGACACTGGCTGTTTGGGGAATTCTTAGAAGTGAATGCTGAGAGGCTAAGGCAAAAGCTACATTTAAAATAAATAGCAGACTCTGTTGGAGGAATATTGTGCAGTATTTGAATCTCAGCTTGTCCAGTGAATATCCCTGGAGGTCATTGCACGTATCAGATTAAAGGGAAGTCCACACCATAGATAGACAGTTAAAGTTACGGGGCAGTGAGTCTACAATATAGAACATAACTAAATCCATGTCAAAAATAAGATTACCTAAGACAGAGGCATAGGATGGAAGGAGAAGGGCCAGGACAAAGCCTTGAACCTCTCAAACATTTGAAGATGGGGGAAAATGAGTCAGATAATGAATGCCAGATAAGAAGTGGCCTGATTCATAAAAAGGGCCAAGAGACAAGGTGCCACAAGCCAAGGGAAGACCATGTCTGTTCATTAGTGGAAAAGCAGAACATCCAAAGATTCCTGGAGGTTGCAGAAGAATGTGGCACCAACAGGATGCATATATGTTCTGCTTGGTCCTTCTTAGAGAAGAATGGATTTAATAGTGCAAGGCAAGTTGAATGGTATGTGGGGGATAAGGAAGTCAATACAGCAGGGAAAAATTCTTAGGGGTGTGAGACTAAACTTTACATGATAGTTTGGACATGCCTTGATATGTCTAAATTCTGATATCACCAGGAGTAAGATTACCATTTCAGATATTGTTTCCCCATGACCACACAGCCTCCCCATGACTAGAGCCTCTCTCATTCAGAAGAAAATTCCTGTATCAGGAGTCCCTTCCAAATCTGTGGGCACTCATTTCCCACTCCAATAATTTACTCTTTAGACCTTGAATATCCTGAGCAGAAATGGGCACTATCAGCAACCTTAACTAAGGGAACATTTTACCATGTCATTGTTCAGACACATTCTGAAGGCATGTTTAACTCATGAGTCTCTCAGTTCAAAAGACTGATGGCTGATAATTTCTTAAGAAAAGGCATAAGGACTTGATTTTTTTTTTTATGTAATAGGGAGTTAAATAAAAAATGTCACCGTTCACTTGTGCTACCTCAACCATAACTGTACTGCATTGAAATTGTCCTTATCTATTCAATAACTAACTGTATCTTGTCATGTAAAAGCTCTGACATGACAATTAACATCTCTGTTATTCTGCAAGTAAAATTCAATTGCTCACTAGTAAAACAGAATAAAGAGAACCGGGAAAGGCAGATCTGCCACCTATCTTCTTCCCCACTCCATCCTTGTGTGTCTTCTTTGCAACTTACAGCGAAAGGATGAAAAAAACTTTCGACATTTGTTCTGTGATGTAATAATATAGCATTCACCCATCCAATTATGACTCAACGTAGACTCAGACTTGGAAAGTCACTCTACATGTTGAAATGAAAGAGACATAGACAAATGGTCAGAACTCTTTCCTGCGCAGCTCACCTTTCTATCATACTAACTTATGTCCTTCCCAAGGTATCTGTGAAGATCAATGCAGTGATATTGACACCAACAACTTCCATTCATTCTGGACCTACTGGGCCAAGCATGGCAACATGTGAATCACGTGGGCTCTCTCCACAGCCAGCAAGTTGACATTTCTGTTCCAATCTTTCAGATGTACCTAAAGCTGGAATTTAAACAATTTTCCAAAGCTCAGCCAATCATTAAACTGATAAAACTAAATGGACACAAAACTGACAGAGCTATGCTTTTCTACTGTGCCATACCGCTTGTCTACATGAAAACTATTTTCAAACTTGAGACTTGATTATGTGTGAATTAGATGATAGACAAATAGGTAGATAGATAGATAGATAGATAGATAGATAGATAGATAGATAGATACAGATAAATGGATTATCATATATATATATATATATATATATATATATATATGACAGATACTGATGGATATGACATGAAGATACATGATGGATAAATAGATCACAAATGATAGGTGATAAATATGATACTAGGGGATGGATGGATGGATGGATGAATGGATGGATGGATAAATGGAGGGAGATAGATAAAAAGTAACAGAATTAGGGAGCTGTGGGCTTCATAGCTAGGAAAGTGGAATCTATGCTTTGGGTTCATATCTCAATTTTTTTCTTTTTGCCTTAGTATCTTCAAATGAAAAATGGATATAATAACATACCAAACTAAGAGTTCTTATAAGTATTAAAGCAATATAAATGTGTGCATAGTGAAATACATAGTGAATAATAAAATATTATTTTTAATATTTTATATTTAATCATGTGTGTGCATGCATGTGCACATGTGAATGCACACACTACATGCATATAGGTGCTTGTGAAGGCCAGAAGAGGACATGGATTCTAGGACAGCCAGAGTAGCATAGAGAGACTCTGTCTTGAAAAAAATTAATAAATGAGAAAAAAAAAGTTGATAACAGTCATGTCCACCCAAATGAGGGAAAAAAATCAAGCCAAAGACAGCCTTTTCTCCTTCAAAAAGGTTCAAGAACATTGTATGTTGTTCATTCTAGCCTGGAACTTGCTCCTCCTGACTTGTCCTCTAAGTGCTGGCATTACAAGAGTACACTAGCACACTAGACTTCATAATTCATTCTACATAAACCCTTTCTGATTCCATGATCTTGGCACTATTCTAGGCACTCAAGATATGACCCAGCATGAATCCAACTGCCTCCTGAGCTTGTGGGCCTCCACTGGACAGGGCAGGGGTAAACAAATAAACAATAAACAAAACTAGAGTGTAAGTCCAGGGGAAGAAAGGCCTGCTACTAGAGTATTACAGCAAAGAGGTGTCTGAGCAGCAGCCTGAACAATACAAACCACCCAACATTGACCATCACAGGAAGGAGAACATTCTAGACAAAGATTATACAAAGTTGCTGAGTGGAAAAATCCCACATTTTTTCCTCCAGCTTTTTTAAAATGATATTTTAATTTGGGTGAAAAGGAAAAGAATCCCTGGCCCTGGAGTGCAATCATCAAGCTAGCATTACTGCCATTCTGAATGTCAACAGCAGAACCAGGGGGGTGAAGCTTGGTTTCATCCCCTGATTGCACAGCACTGGCTTCAAAAGAAATTATACCAGGGAGTTCAGTGGTCCCCTGCATTCACTAGTATCTAAGAGGCAAACAGGCATCAGATTCTTTACCTTCCCATGTCAAGAAGAAGCAGCTGGCTGCCTGCACTGTGCCCAGGAGCTGAGTGATGTGTGGAGATGAAGAGAAGCATGAGGCACATTGCCAGCCCCCACTGACATAACAACCTCAACAAAAGCACTGCATGTCTCGAATGGTTAGAGACTCCTGCAGCACAGAATACCACTCAGGCTCACACTGCTACACAGTGGCTTTCTCTAAGTGAGCTCAGACAGATTCCATGGGTTCCAGAGGCCAGGAACTACAGTGGCTTTTAGGAAAGTAAGGACAGTCCATGATATAGCCTTTTAACTGCCTTTCATCTAAATATGTTGGTATTTGGGGGGGGGGTGCCCAGAAAAGGAAGTGTGAGTGCTAAGGTCATGCACAGTCTGGCAAGGATATGTTTAAGGCAGGATCATTGCAAAGAACAGGGCATTTAAGCTCCTGAAAGCAGTCTAAGAGCATAGTGACGTCATAGCACCCTGACATCTGGGCAGGAAACAACAGAACTGGACTAGGCCTTGGCAGGCAGCAAGCATGCAGCAACTGAGCTTCCTCTTCCAGGACCCATAATCTGCCCTATTTACTTCTGTATGCAGAGTCTACGTACATTTTCTCAGTGGCTTCCTTGGTGCCACATGACCCAGCATCGATGACATCAGTGCACAGGTAATATCAGAAAGACCAGGCCAGCATTAAGTCTATGGGACCTTGAATTTTTACCTGAAGAATGAAAAACAGACTGAAAATTCCCATTTCTGCTTCCAGTTGTCAGGACAGGGATGGGCTTGTCAGGCCACATTGTAGCCAGAGTCTTCCTCTGGCTGAAGAGGGTACTTGTGTCCCTCCCTACTGGTTGTGGCCTATAGAAGAAGCACATGGATGTGGCAGTGAAGGAAATCTGCCTAGTCTGAATAAACCAGGTCATGGCTTTCAGAACATGTCAAAAGAGTCACTGAGCTTCCCAGGCATTTTTGAGAAATAGAGAGAAGTGTATGGATTCCTCTGTCAATCATTACCTGCAACACAACCTAGAGGGCATGGACCTTTTGGCAGGGGTTAAGGGGTAGATGTTCAAGCTTGGAGGGACTTTGATGAAGAAGTTTGAAAACAACAATCTCAGAGTACTAAAAAGTTCTCTCACCAGACTTGAAACCAAATTTCCCCTATCCAGATGGTTTCCAAGGCCAAGAGGGAGGGGAGCCCCGCTGCCTTTTTATGTTGGTCTTGATTGTTGTTAATGATCCCCAGCTGTAAGGCTCCCACATCTCTTTAACCTCTCTCTGGTTGGCCTCACATATCTCTGCCTCTCTTACAGGGAAAATGGAACACAACACAGCGCCCTTTTCCCAGAGCATGTGCTATACAAACACATGCAGGTCGGCTGCCAAACGGACCCCAAACTTTGCCTGATCATCGTGGCAAGATCCCTAGGCTGCTCTGGAAGAAGTAGGTATTGGCATCCTAACTCCTCGAGGTAATGTGGAGCCATCCCATGAATCATAAAGGAAGATGAGGTGCTCAGTAGCCTGTAGCCAGTGCTGCAAGGCTTCCTCTTCTGGTGTGTAGGAGTCACTTCCTTCAAAGGCACAACCATTGAGGATGGATTATATGGTATGGATTCTGATTTTAAAATCAGACTCCTTGCCTCAAAATTACTTTCCAAAATGTTCAGCTAATGCTACAGTGTGTTCACAATGGTCTTTCTGGTATTCTTACTCATCACTCAAGAACCTTTGGACTGGCAACCCTGTAGAAGCAGGAGGCACAGAGACAAAATAAGAGCCCCAGACAAGCCAAGATGAGGCAAAACATAAAATGAGGTCTGAGGATAGGTAGTATTCAAAACAGAGGAACCTTCCAGAAACAGCAGCAGTGCAAAGGAGAGGCTAGACTGTGGTATATGACACATACAAATGCACTTCTTCCAGGGCCTGTAAGAGGAGCTAATTAGTATGTTAGGGGATGGCGGTAAGGAAGGCCTGGGACAGGGGATATAGCTCAGAATGCAAAAGCATCTTGGACTGGATCCCAGAGAAAACGAAGAAATAACCTAGACATTCCACGGAAACTCCACTAAAGAACGTTATATGGAGCAGCTCTTTGATGAAATCCCCTCCCAAGGTGCACTCCTAGGCTGCTCTATCCAGGCTACTGACTTCCCCACACTCCTGACCATTTGTTCAAACACTGGTTAATGATGGACAACCGAATGTTCTGCTTCTGTTGCCTTGACTGTTTTTCCCAGTCGGCTGGTTTTGTCTAATGCAGCACCAACCCAAGAATGTAGGAACTATTGGCTCTCATGTGCTGTAAAATAATAGGCAATGGGCAAATAAACCTAAAAATCTCTGTGTGAAAATGACTTGAAGCCGTTTCAGCCTTACAGAAAGCAGCGACTGGGTGCCCCTCCCTGGTACACACATATTCTCTACAGCACTCCCAGGCCCCAGCAGCACCATTCAGTTCCCCGCCTTGGGCCCCTCAGCTGGGTCCAAATGAAATGCCCTGAGTCCAGTTGAGCCTTCTACTCAGGATTTTAAAAATGGACCCAATAAAGAAAATGTGATTTCCAAGCATAGAATCAAGTTTCCTTTGTTTTTTTCATTTGATTCTGGGCCAGAGGGAGCAAGACCCTCTCCATTTCTTTATTATAATTCTAAAAAGGAAGAAAGGGAGAGATTTGAACCTTAACCCTGAAAACCCCAGCCAAGAGCAGTGCAATGACATCCTGCCCAAAGATCAGGCAGGCAGAAGCAGGGCAGGCAGAGGTGTCTCAGTACACAGCACGACAAAGGCCCTGCCCTGGAGCAGAGTCACACTCCTTTGGCTACCTGCCTCTACACACACATCCCCACTTTCCTCTCTCCCAGGTATTTCTAATACTTAAGAATGTTTTTCTGGAGACTAGAGAGATTGCTCTCCCAGGGGACCGGAGACCAGTTCTCATCACTCAGGACAGGCAGCTCACAATTGCCTGTAACTTCAGCTCCAGGGCATCTGACTCCTTTTTCTGGCCTTCAGAAACACCAGCATATACTCAGCTCTTCAATTCATCCTTTGTTAAAGTACAACCAAAAAAGAGACCCAGGAAATCTCTGTTGGAAGGACAGGGGTGTTAAAGAAAAGGCGTACTGACAGACCACACGAGCACTACTTGTGTGAAGACTTGTTTTATACAAGCTACTGCTCTAAAAAAGAGAATGAGTTTAACATTTCCTTTATCCTGCTACTCTTATTTGTCATCCTTTATAACACAGAAAACTCCTATGAATCACCCAAATAAAGTTATATTGAGCTGGCTCTATGCCTCTAGCACACCCAGCATGCGTTCCTAAATGAAGAAGCAATTCAAAGACGAGAGAGAATTGAACTTAGGTCAAGAACTTAGTACAAGACAGTGTCCTCCACACACAAGCTGGTCTACCTTCTCATCTCCAGGTTGATGGTTTGCTTACAACCACAATACAGATGAGGGCCCTGAGAGCTAGCAGAGTCATTGCTAGATTGAGACTCAGACCCATTTGTTCCCAAGCCTGCTCTTTCCCTCCATCCTGTGGCAAATAAAAGCCAGCTCCCAGTCTTAAAAAGTAAACAAAATAAAGTAAAACATTTACCTCCGTGGTGGTTTGGGTAAGAATGGCCCTATTAGGTTCATATTTTTAAATTCTTAGGGAGTGGCAGTATTTGAAAGGATTAGGAAGTGTGACCTTGTTAGAGGAATTGTGTTACTGTGTGGACTTTGAGGTTCCAAATGCCCAAGCCAGGCCCAGTGTCATACTCTCTTCCTGTTGTCTGTAGATCTGGATGTCGAACTCTCCTCTTCTTCTCCAGCACCATGTCTGCCTGTGTGCTGCTCTGCTTCCTGCCATGATGATGATGGACTGAACCTCTGAACCGTAAGCCAGCCCCAACTAAATGCTTTCCTTTATAAGAGTTGCCATGGTCATGGTGTCTCTTCACAGCAATAGAAAATTGACTAACACAGCCTCCCTTGGGAGGACATGTAGTACACGCCTATAGTCTCTGCCACAGTGTCAAGGGCCACAGAAACAAAGGCAGTAAACATGGAAGAAGGGTTAAAAACAAGAAGTTTACATTTCCAGGCCTCAGGAAACAAGACCATTTGTATGCACAAGCCAGAGGACGTGAAATACAGTGCAGGAGCATTGCTTCAAGACGCATATCAGTTCTGCCAAGTGGACAGTTCTGAAAACTCTGTCCAGAGAATTGTGATTTTCCTCAAATGTCAAAAGTCAGTCTGTTAAAAAATCACACCCCAGGGGCATATATGCAATCCATCTCTGACTCCATGTCATGTTTCCTCAGTTTACTTCCAGTCAAAATGTATATTTTTCCCAGTGCTCCCAAGGCTGAGGTCAGCCTAGCTAATGAAAATCGAGCTGTCTCTTCTCCCTGATATACACAATAGTCAGCTAACAAAATGCAGGTTCTGATCCTGGAGTGTTTGTTGTTGGTGATGATGTAGAAACTGATGGCCGACAGCTTCATTTTCTCTAAGCTGGGAAGGCCCTGCTGGGAGAATTGGGAATGAAAAAAACTTTTGATTTTGACTAGAAGTAAAACAGTTGGATAAACATGACATGACATGGATGTCAGAGTGCATAATGTCAGAGTGCATAAAAATGGGACTAGAGAACTCACAGACATGGGCAGAATACATACAGCTGAGATTCAGGAGTGCAGTGGAGCCCTCTGTACGCTTGTGCTATTGTGAGCTCTCAGAATGCAGTTCTTAAAACTAGCAAAAAACGAAAGAGGTCTTGAAAATTAACTATTATCTTTTTACCACTGTACTATTAAAAATAAGACAAAACTCGAAAATCACTAAGTAATTTAAGACCAAAGGTTGTGTGCCAGGGACAGGCAGCACACAGGGTCATTATGGAAAATCTAAAATTGAAATAGAAAAGGAGCTGGAGCATGTTTCTGGGAGAGTGACAGCTGAGTTGGAACATTAAGCAAAGCACAGAGGGCACTGAACAGGGAGGATGGGTGTTGAAGGGATCAGGCCTTCATTCCAGCTCCTCAGAGCACACCAAGAAAATTATTCAAAGCAGAGTCAGCTGCGTTTCCACAGGATGGAAATATGGCTTCTTCACCCTCACTTCTTGAACTCTGCCTCACTCAGATGATTCATCTCAAACAAGCAAAACAGCATCAGGCTATGTTCCTGCTACTAGAGAGAATGGAGTCTATCTTCTTCATTAACGACAAAGGATTTTCTGAGTAAGCCAGAATATGGAATTATCTTCTAGCTCTCACAGAGTCTAGTCAAAATAGCCTCTTTCTAGCCCCTTGGTGCAGTGTTTTTGTTTAACCTTTCATAGATTGCAAACAACTTTGATACCCTGATGAAAGAATGGGAAATTATCCCAGGAAAAAATATGTAAAATGCCAGATATAATTTCAGGAGTTTCAAGGATTCCTTGAAATTAAGAGAGTTCATGAATCCTAGATCTGGCAGCAGTAAAAAGGCATCTCAAATCCAATCTGCTTACTGGGCTTCGTGGGCACCACCGTTACAGTTACTGAATTCATTTCCATATTCCACAGAACCACTACTTAGAAGGGATTCCATGACTTTGAGGGCTGTTTTGTAACCTCCAGTAAACAGAGAGAATGAGAACGGCTCCTATGGTCCTCCAGTTCTGAAGTTCTTGCATTTCTGTTGTCTGTAGTCTTCATGCACCAAGGGAAAGCAGACCCACAATGAGCTCTTTCAAACTTTCTTAACCCATGGAAAATGATTTCCTTTGTTCCTTTACTCTCTGTTCTCTGCCTGTCTTTGCTGTACATTGTCAGACTGACATCTTAGTTCACTTTCTCCGGTCTAAGCCCCATGTGTCTTCATCAGTACCCCGCATCCCTCTTGCCTCTCATCTATCCTTGGAGAAGTAGGAGAATGGTCTTCCAGGGTGGAGAGGCAAAGGGAAGAAAGAACTATGATCCGCCTGGGGAGGGGGATTTGCTTTCCCTTAAGAGCTTGTGAAATGGCAGCCAGTGGAGAAGTTTGAGATACAAACATCAATGTTCCTTTGCCCCCCAAACAGCATTTACAGCTGGATGGAATATCAGCTTAATACGGGGATGAGATCAACTGGCTTGGGGCAGAAAAATCTCAGCTCCCCTAGTAGAGGCTCTACAAAAGGGGTGAAATTAGTAACCCTGTTGCATGGCCACAATGCAGTGCTCGGGATATTTAATCAAGGATAGAGTCACCCTTCCAGGCTGATGGAATCAATACTGAGGTACAGTAATCCTTTAATGAAAGTAAGGTTTGGCAGATGGGTTTCTAACTGAACCCCAAACTTCCTTTGTCTCTGCACTATCTTCAAAGCTCCCATACCATCTCCAGGTACAAACTTCAAGGTCTTTTTAAAACCTTGATCCTGGATCATGGAGATTGAAACTTACTAATAAAGTAGACTCGTGGGCTCCAGCCCAGCTCTACTGAACCAGCATCTACATTTTGTAAACCTCAGATAATTCCTATGTACATTTGCAAATTCACAATTAGAAAGATTTGTGGTGGGTTTTGTTTTTGTTGCTTGTTTGGGGGTTGTCTGTTTGTTGGTGTTTTGTTGTTTGTTTAGACAAAGTCCAACACTTTAGCTTAATGTTGACCTGAAACTTACTATATGGCCCAGGTTGGCCTGAAATTCATGTTAATCCCCATGCCTCAACCTCCTGAGAGCTAGGATTATAAGCATAAACCACCCTGCTCAACTTTAAAGACATTTTAAAGGATGAAGCCATTTCCACAGACTTTTTTTTACTCATAGCCTAGACAAAGGCATTTGCTCTTTGAAGAGAAGAAAGTGACGTTAGCTGGTCGGTTTCCGGAGGTGAGAGTATGATTTTCCGTACACACACACAACACCCTGAAGTTTCTCCTAAACTCTGAAGAAGAACTGCAGGAAAATAGCCTCAGACACATAGGTGCAAAGAGAAGAGTAGGTTTAGTCTCAGGCACATGAGCGGGAGGCTAAACCCTGGCCCTGTCTGTGACCCAGGAGCCTCAGGACTGAAGCTGGGCAAGGTGACCAGCTGCTTGTGATTTCCATCCCACTTCAGGCCTTCAGCACACTCCACTAATTAGTGCCTGTGTCCTGTTTCCAGGTGACAAGCAGTGATAGAACTCTGTGATAGGGTACCCTCTCTCCATTCATCACGAGGCACACAGGTTACAGCAGATCTAATAGAGAGACAGACATGATATGTTGTCCATGGAACTGTCACTTGTGATGTATGAGTTACACAAGTCTTGAGTGTGTTAGGGACTCCTGTAAAGTGTCAGATCAAATCAAGCCATCAAAAGACTTAGGAAAAGGAGCACAAAGGAATATATTGGGCACTGCCCAGTCACTAATGTAGTGGTGACGTGTGAGTCGGAAAAGAGAAGACTCAAATGTTGGGTTGCTGTTTTCACCTAGGAAAATGCTGTAAAATGTGGATTTGGAGTCTATTGTCCAAACACAGTATCAGCTGCAGAAATCAACAGAATTTTCACTCTTCTTAGTTGTTCAAAACACTTGTTCAAGTCCTTTTTACTGCTTACAGCACAGCATTTGTAGAAACATTTTAAGATAATTCTTCTTCCGTTAGTTCAGAGGCTTATCCTTATTTACAGTTATAGGTCAAAAGCTATCTAGCAAAATAAACAATGAAAAAAATGCTTCATCAGACACTTGTTTTCAAAGCCTCAGATAATCTTATGGAGAGTAACGTAAGGGACAGAATTGGCATGTAAAATGACTAGAATGTGCCTCAAGTAAGGCAAAAGCATCAGCTCAAACAAAACAGCAGAGAGAGCGACCCAAGGCGAGCTACTGAGCCTTCCTATGATTCTGTACTATGCCAACTGCAGGGTCAATGGTCTTTCTGAGTTCCCTGCTACATTTTCACTATATGATCATGAGCCCTAGTGACTGTACAAGTGACTCATCACACTGTAAACTGAAATGTATAGAAAGATAAAATTGACTTAAATACACGGCAAGCCAAGCATCTAAGATATTAAAAATAGAATGTTGCAAGGCAAGGCTCCCTTTAATTATTTTATTCTCTTTCCTTTTGTGCAATGCTCAGATTTAAACCCAGGGCCTCATATATGCTAGGCAAGCACTCAACTACTGTGCTACACCCCCACCCCTTTAGTCTTCTTAAATTACAGTTATCAACGCATGACACTGAGGCTGATACAGTGTACTAATAACAGTCTGTCCTGAAGGGATAACCATTTCTTATCTGCCAGCTCACATACTTCCATGAGATTTTTCTAGCATCAAATCTGGGAGACTGTTAAAAAAAAATAAAAAATAAAATAAAATAAAATAAAATAAAATAAAAACAGTAGTCAACATGTGTGTAAGCAGTTAGCGGCACTTTCACCCCAGGCCTGAAGAAGACTTTGGCCTCTACAATGGGCACTCACAATACAGTGAAGACATTGCAGTTTTCCAGGCTCTAGACTCAATTGCTGAACAGCATCATTTCTTCTAGAAGCATAGTTAATAGAACTTTTAAACAAGAAGCAGAATATGCTCTGATGACTGCCTATGTACAAAGATCATACTGTGATAAGACATAATAATGACGATAATGTTCTGACTGTAATGGGCTAAGTGTACCAGGCTTTTCTTTTGGGCCACCCACCAGCTCCCAAATCATGACACAGAAACTTAGTATTATTTATGAATGCTCAGTCTTAGCGTAGGCTCAGTTCTTCCTTGCTCTTATAACTTGAACTGTTTCTCTTCATCTACCTTTTGCCTCAGGGATTTTTACCTTTCTTCCCTTCCATATATCCTACTTTCACTGCTTCTTGTATCTGGCTGACACTGCCTGGCTTCTGGTCCTGGGTGTGTCCCTCTCTTCTCCCTGTTCTCTCCTCCTTCTCTTCTCTGGAGCCTAGATTTCTCCTCCTACTTATTTTCTCTGCCCACCAGCCCTGCCGATCCCTCTCTTGTTTAGCTATTGGCCATTGAGCTTTTTTATTAGACCAATCAGGTGCCTTTAGGCAGGCAAGGTAAAATAGCAACACATCTTTTCATGATTAAATAAATACAGCGTAAGTAAATGTAACACATTTTTACAAAGTTAAAGTATAAATAAATATAACACATCTTTGCCTGTTAAAGTTCTAGTCTATGACAGCTAAGTGTGTCACCCACAAACTCATAAACTGGAACCTTCATTTCTCAGTGCAGCACTGTCAGGAGAGGGAGCCCAGTTAGAGGTCTTCAGGTTGTAGGGATGATGCCTTCACAAATGGACTGATGCCCTTCTCAGGGGGATAGATCTCCATGTGAGATTTTTGTCCCTTTTCTCTCTTTTTGTAGGCCCATTTGACCTTTCGTCTTCTGCCACAAGTTTCATAAGGCCTTATCAGAACAAACTGATACCAGTGTCTTGCTTTTAGGTCCTCTAGACACCAGAGCGATAAAGCAAAATGTGCCTCTTTTTTAAAAATTGCATTACCAAGTCTCATCTATTCTGTTATAATAACTGAAAATGAACTAAAACACCAACTCATTCTGTTCCACCTAATATCAATTCTTTTCATAGGTTTGGATAATTATTAAAAAAAAAAAAAAAAAAAAAAAAAACCTGATCATATCCCTTATGTAATAGAGCAGATGAGAAATAGCTATTGGAACCTAATGGGTGAAATCACCGCTGGCACTGAAGCCAAGTGGTAAGAAAAGCCACTATAGAGAACCCTAGAATAAAGAAAAGAATAGAGAAATGTATTAACTCTCATCATCCTATTCGTGTTGGGATGGTCACCCTTCATTAATGTCAGGAGCTACACAGACACACGGCTGCTTGCCGCTGCCACTGAGAACTAAGCCTTTAAGTTTAGATTCTCAGATGTCTGCCACAATGGAGCAGAAATGGAGATTTTTTTTTTTTTTTTACCAGTCTTGACTGTAGAGATAGCAGCTGTCCTAGTTTGCATTTCTGTTGCTGAGATAAACATCATGACCAAAGCAACTTGGGAAATTAAAGGTTTATTTTAGCTTATAGATTATAGTACACTATCAAAGGGAACCCAAGATAAGAACTCAAGGCAGGAGCTGAAGCCAAGACCACAGAGCAGCACTGCTTACTGGCTAGCGTCTGAGCTCACTTTTTAGCTACTATTTTTTATACAGCCCGGACCCACCTATCCAGGGAGGATATCACCCACATTTGGCTACACCAATTAGCATGTAAGAAAATGCTCGGAACAACAGTTCACAGACCAATCTAATGGAGGCAATTCTTCAGCTGATATACCCTTCTAGTTGACAACCAAGATTAGCCACCACAGTAGATCACCTTGCTATTATTTTCAATATATATTATATAGAATATCAGAAAAGGCCTCAGGAAACTTTTATGTCTCTATAAGTCAGAAAATTAAGAGGTGAAAGAAAGAAAACTATGCAATTTGGACCCTTTACCTTCTATGGGGTTCCTAATAGTGGTGTAATCGAGAAGATGGAAAGTCACCAGTGGTGCCTCAAATCCAGTGAAAAGAATTATGGGACTGCATCTTTCCTTCATAAAGGTATTAATAAGGCTCATGGGTCTCTAGAAAACACTTTTCTATGTACCTAAACCACAGATGCCTGTGGGTGGCTGGTTACTTAACAAGTGATTGCTGTTTGTAATCCACTGTTCCAAGAGCCCAGGTGGAGGTGAGATACTAGCTTCAAAAACCATCTTAACCACGGGATTAGTGAGTGGTGATTATTGCTCTGAAAAGAGCTCGTGTTAGTCAAGATGAAAGCCTGTGACTCTGTCTGGGCAGCAGGAAGAGGACACAGTGCACTCAGGGGAAGAGCAGAAGCATGAGAATACCTAAATTATGAGTCCTGAAAGGCAAGTTCCTACCAGCACCACAGCACAGCAGGATGTAAAAAGGTGGAGGAGAGGAGGGGGAACAGCTAGTGAAAGGTGGAGGTGAAGAGGAGGAGGGTGAGGGTGGAGGTGAGGAGGGGGAACAGCCAGTGAAGGGTGGAGGTGAGGAGGAGGGGGAAGGGTGGAGGTGAGGAGGGGGAACAGCCAGTGAAGGGTGGAGGTGAGGAGGAGGGGAAGGGTGGAGGTGAGGAGGGGGCAGGGGGGGGGGGGGGGGGGGGAGGGTGAAGGGTGGAGGGAGAAGGAGGAGGAGGAGGAGGGGGAAGGGTGGAGGTGAGGAGGGGGAACAGCCAGTGAAGGGTGGAGGGGAGGAGGGGGAGCGTGAAGGGTGGAGGGGAGGAGGAGGCTTGATGTACCTGATGGGAGCCAAGGAAGGTGTTTGGACAGAAGAACCAATAATACCTGGGTGTGTGCCCAGGAGTTGCCATGGGTGGCCTCCTTTTTGCTCCCTTCTGCATTTTCCTAGAGAAGCCTTCAAGTGGCTTCATGTTGCATTGATTTAAAGGAAGTTTCTCCCCCAAGATCTCCTATAATGTATATAACCCTCACAAATAAAATCCTTCCCTGAGTTATAAAATGTGGAATATCACAAGAGAAATTAAGAAAAAAAATGGAAGGGTCACCAATTCACATAATATTCTGTATATTTTCCCAAATGAAAACACTGGGGCCTAAAGAGGCTAATTTGCAAAAAGTGGCATATTGTGTAAGCACCATGATTTAATTATAACTGCAAAGTAATGTGATCCTTTACAAAGACAGGCCTCCAGTAGTCTTATTCTAAAGTACATAAGGTTTGATAAAACTTTTGAAATTAAAAAGCAGTAAATGATGAGGGATATTCATGGAAGTTAAAAATATCATACATTGGAATTTTTGTTACTCTGAGACCCTATTTACCCAAAACGGTCTGGGCTTTTATGATTCTCTGTGCCAGCAAAGGCTCACTCTTACCTACCACACTGAAAATGAAGTACCAGCCCATACCTCAAGCCAGGACACATTCACAGACACATCAAATGCTTCAGCCATTCCTAAGTGGCAGTTTGGGATACATAAAATTGCATTAAAAAAAAAACACAGACAAACAAAAATATGGAAGGAAGGTGTGTGTACGTCAAGTTATTTTCTACATTCCAAACAACAGGCATTCCTCCAGTTTGGTGTCCTTATTCCCATACATCAGTGAAGCATGATTCCCTCCACCATGAATAGAAACTTTTGCTGGCCCTTTATTCATATTGCATTTTACTTGTAGTGTCTATGGATAGCTATATTTTTGATAATTTCTCTAGAAATTGTGTGTGTGTGTGTGTGTGTGTGTGTGTGTGTGTGTGTGTGTGTGTGTTCCTGCTACGATTATTTTGGGAGAACTATCTAATATAATACAATGGACAGGTCCTGAGATTATCACAAGTGTAACACATGTGGTTACAGTGCTGGCTTTGTAAGTCTAGAACCTGTTTGGTAAGCAAAGCACTAAAAGCATTTCCTGCACACATGGCCCCTTTGTTCTTATCCCCATCTTACAAATTCTATTCAACTTGACCTCATCCTATCTCAGACAATTCCCCAATCCTGCTCAGTGTTCATTACTAACTTCATTGGGATCTAACATCTATAAAATGAGTTCAAAACTTCTTTAAATTACTTTCAAAATATACCCTGTTAGCATAAAGTTGCATAATTTCAATAGCTACTTTGCAAAGTGTATTTTAAATTCTCTTCCTCTAAATTTCTTCCTTCTGGCTTGAGAACTCTCTCCAGGTTACATTTTTTTGTGTTTATGGAGCTCACATCACAGTAACTTTAGCAGTTCCTTTTCAAAAGCAGAAGCTGAATGACCTAGGATATGAACAGAAAGCAAAACTTAAAAAAAAAAAAAAAAAAAAAAAAAAAAAAAAGGCTCCCTCCTGGGACCATGGACCCAACAGCATGATGATGTCTACCTTGATTTCTTCTTCCTTTGCACTCATCAATGTTAAACACCAAAACCAAAATCTAAGCAAAACTCTGATTTCAGTCAACAGAGCTTAGAACCAGGTACTCAGGACACCCATGCGATGCAGCTCTGCTGCTACACAAGGAGCCAGGAGCTCATAGCCCATCGACTTTGTAGATGCCCCAGTTAGGGATAAAGCATGTTCTCCATGATCTAGCCATATTAGTGGATGAGGAGATCACAGAATGAAGACTTAATAACCACATGTTAGGAAGCATGACAGTAAATGGCTGCAGATAAGTGTCTAAGAACAGAATGAGTCACTGACTCCACCTGTTCATTGTTCTCCCAGTAAAAAGAGTTTGATGTTAGAGAGAGCACTCTGCAGAGCAAAAGCTGAATCTTCTCCATTTGGGAGATAATTTTACTCTGTCTTTTCTTTTTTAATGTGAATTAATCCTTATTTTAAATATATATGCTATATATTTAACTAGACAATGTATCTCTTCTCAACTATGGATCACTTGCAAGAATCAAACCCTAGTGAGACAAATGCTGAACACTTGAAATCCAGCCTAAGCATTAAGACCTTAGCAGAGCCTCTGACTCTTTTGCTGGCTTTTGGGACCCTGCTCCTCATACTGGGTCGCCTTTCCCAGCCTTAATACATGGGGAGGTGCTTATTCTTACTGCAACTTGATAAGCTATGATTTGTTTTTTTTTTTTTTTTGGTTTTTTGAGACAGGGTTTCTCTGTGTAGCTTTGCGCCTTTCCTGGAACTCACTTGGTGGCCCAGGCTGGCCTCGAACTCACAGAGATCCGCCTGGCTCTGCCTCCCGAGTGCTGGGATTAAAGGCGTGCGCCACCAACGCCCGGCGCTATGATTTGTTGATACACAGGGGAGACCTGTCTTTCCTAAACAGAAATGGGGGGAGAGTGGAGTGGGGAGTGGGAACAGAGGGGCTGGGGGAGAGAAGCTGGAGGGAAAGGAAGGAGGGGAAACTGTGGCCAGGACGCAAAACAAACAAACAAATAAATAAATGACAAGAACCTTAGGAGAGATGCTAGGGTTCAGGCCTAGGTCAGAGAGAGTCTGTACCAGTTCTCTGAGAGCTTCCAGAACAAATTTAATTCGTCTCAGCAAATTCAATGTGCAGCATGGCACTTTCAGGTCTCTCTATTGGTGGTGTGATGTAACAGACACTAGTTATTAGTATTGTAGTGTGTCTACCCTTGCCCAGTACAATACTACAAGCCTCATTATCTACTCTGTATGACATTATATGTTGCTGCCTCTATCATCCCATCCATAAAATGGGGAGAATAATTCTTACCCTCATTTACCTTGAACAAATACTACTGGGGAAAATGAGTATATAAATTAAATAGCTGCTGCTTTTTGGAAGGAAGTTGCCTTAGAAACACAGACTTATTTCTCCATAGAAAAAGCTAAATATATTAGAGTTTGCACAGTGTTGCTGGCTGTGATTTTGCTCTTTTTAACCCTAGGCTGAAGGACTACATTAATTCCAGTCCCTAGATGAACCTTTTATTCCATTTTCCACAAGAGGAAAAAAAACTTACTTTGCAAAGAAAGGGAAGAAAGAAAAAAAATGCAATATTCCCAAACCTCATTTACGGAACATTCTGTTCTCCAAATTACAGCGCAGCAAGCAGGCGAGTGGGAACTTTTAGAATCCTGCATCCAAGCCGGTTCCACACAGCACCCACTAATACAAAATGGCTTTAATTACTTTAATATAAATCCTGGAAATGTGCAGATGGATTGTAATAATTATGCAAAACTGCGATGGTCCTTTATAGAAACACAGATCTTGCTAGCTAAAAGAAAATGAAAGGAACACAAGTTCAACACAATATGTCAGGAAGCATATCTCCTAAGAAGTCCTGTATTTCAAATGCCAAGCTGTACGTTTCATCTGATGTGGCAGTTGTTATGGAAACTATGCTTTTGATTGAACAGCAGAATAAATACCTACCTAAAATCAGCATGATAGGATACTGCATGAATTAAGAACTCCCCAAGACAACAATAACTTGGAGTTCTTCTTTGAGATAAATTTGAAAAAATACCACACACACACACACACACACACACACACACACACACACAGTGTGTGTGTGTGTATGTGTGTGTATTAATAAAATCTAATGTGAGCATAAGTGTTTTGCAATAGAATTTCCTCCCTTACCTGGAGCAGTGAGATCTGCTTAACACTGTGTGTAAATGACAGTGTTTTAGCTCCCAAACACACTCACAGACACCCTTGTTCACCTAAGACTTAGCAGGTGAAAAGATGTGATGCTTTGCCAAAAAAGATCAATTTTTTTTTTACATAAAAAGTCACATTTCTCCATTTTTCTTCTAAATTAATATAGAAGAAGACTCGAGAAACAAACATGGGGTTATTACAGTTACTATTTTTAAATCACTCGGGTCATATGTGAAAAGTCCCTAGGCACAACAGGAAGGTCAACTAAACATGGTTTTTATATTTTTATGTAATATTTTATATTACACAATTGCTGATTCCTATTGATATTAACAATATTTCATAAATCACAACACAAAATAACACAAATCCATCTATTTTCCATGTAGATATAATTTACCCGTTTACTGACTTAATTAAAGGATTTATCTGGGAAACGTGGACTGAAGCATACCGAGGATTGTTTTCCCTTACCTTCTGCACAGGTGACAGAGGGGACAGACAGTGCAACAGGCGCCATCTACAAACTTCCCCAGAATGGGCATGCATTCGCCCATTGGATCAACATCTTTCAATGTATTAGCATGACAAAGGACACAATTATTTTGGATATGCCTGAATGCAATTTTCATTAACTTTGCAATGATTTATTAACAAAAGTGTCAGGAATGTAATAAAAGCAGCAGGACTCCTTAAAATGCCAAAATAAAAAATTTAAAAAAAAAATGAAGAATACGGCAGAATTTCCCAACTCGCCTTACAGCATCAGGTCAATAAGGTTGCCTGATTCCATCAAAAGCATCAGCATGGTGACTGAACTCTGCAATTAACAAAGAGTAAGCACAAAAAATGCTAATATCTCATTTGAATGTAATTATGCACAGATTACTGTTCACTGGAACAAGAAAAGGGGATTTTAATTGTCATCCAAAGTTACATGAAAACCCTAGATTCTTGTTAACTTTTTTTTTTTTTGGTTGGGGAGTTCATGTGAGAGTAAAGCCTGCAATTCACAATTCTTATGTTCAGGGACATCGTAAAAGGCAATGCCTTTGTTTAAGAGATGCAACTCAAAAGTTTTAAAATAGCATCATTCCATGTATATTGGCAAGGTTAGTTTGTAATAAGTTTCACCATCGTTTGCATTTTAATACTATTTGATCTCATTTACATGTTTAAATTTGTTCCTGTAATAAAATTCATTAGTATGTTTATCATAACTACATAATGAATATAGCCCTTATGTAAAATAAAAAATTGAAAGTACATTAGAGACATTACAAGCTGTTTGAAATTACTGTGCTTTGCATATTATACCTTATTAATTAAATTATAAATTATTTATTTATGTTATTCCTTTAATCAGGGGCAAGCACTAGAACAATATTATATTAGTATAAGGAACACAACACAACTCAAAGCTAAATCACACATGAACCAATTTTCCATACCGAGGCACAGAGATCCATTTTGCCTTGGGGTGGCGAATGCTAACCCCCACCTCCCACCCTGTGTATCAAGGGCTGCAGAGACCTGTTAAAAGGAGACTAAGCATGGAGGAAATCAACGTTTCCTGCGCAAGTTAAAAACTTCACTTGTTAGTATAATGTCTCCCTTTGACTTCTTCTTTTATTAGTATAATTAGATCAGATATGCAGATGGAAGCAAAGAGCAAATCATTCTAAGGAGTTAATGCCATGTTCCTTTTATTTGGAGTCTATGGGCAAGAAAAAAGTAATCTTTTCTATTCTTCCCATTTTTTTTCTGATTTCCTTTGTTAGCAGTAGTAAAGAATTTGAGGAAGTTAAGTGGAGGAGGAGAGAAAGAGGGAGACAGAGGAAGGGAAGGAGAAAGAAAAAATAGATGAGGAAAGTGACAGAACCCAATAGGGAAATAGCACTAATTTAATTTTCTTTTTTCTCATTTCTTTTAATTCTTTGTGTGTGTGTGTGTGTGTGTGTGTGTGTGTGTGTGTGTGTGTGTGTGTAGCTGGTATGGTGACACACACTTTGCAATCTTTGCACTCAGGAGACAGAGGGAGGATCTTGAACTCCAAGCTAGCCTGAGCTATACAGGGAGACCCTGTCTCAGAAAAGAAGCAACTATAGAAATCACTTAAATGTGCTCAAAACATCTGGGTCTCTTTCCACTTCTGTAGACCTCCAAGATCCATTTTCTAAGCATGTTTCTAAGCTCTTGTTCAATAACTGTGATTTGACCAGGACTCGACCTTTGTCTGTACTCACACCAGGTTTAATTATTTTGATAAACCCTTACTTTGGTCTATACATCAAGCATGCAGAGCTTTGGACAGACACTTCAGCCCTTAAAGAATCACATATGAGGACCCGGGGAGAGGTGGATCATTCAGGGAGCTGTCTGCTGGGAAAAGTGCAGGGCTATTACCAAGAAGGTCTGGATTTTAATCCAAACACAGGTAATCCTAACTCACAGAGTTCTACAGTTGTTTGGACAAAAGTGTAGGAGGTTATCTATGTAGTGTCTATTCAGTAAATTCAGTAAATACAACTTTCTTGCAAGAACAGGATGGAACATTATAACAGACTTTCTAAGAACTCCACGGGTCTGTGTGACATCCTAGAACTCATTTCCACAGAGATCTGCCTGGGAAATGGAGAAATACAAGTTGAGTGCTGACAAGGTTACTGTGTGAAGCCAATATAAACTTCAACACCGATATGCAGTAAATTAAGTATTTCTTAATTCATAGATTTAATCTTATAATTTCCATCTTTTTGGTTGGTATGCAATTCCCTCACATCTTACAGCCCACATACTTTGATAAATGCCACAAAGTAGAGGCAAGGAGAGCTGTGGCAGTAGAGTCAAAGCAAGGGGAGAAAAGTCTACTGTGGCAGTGTGGCTCTCCAGTTTAACAGGGTCTTTGGCAAATCACTAAGATCAAATACACCATGTTCTCCCCTTCATGACACTCAGATATTACATCCTTCTGAGCTCTTTGCAGGAAAACAGAGCCAGATAAAGCAAATTCTAGATGGCCAGCTGCTAGGTGCACAGAACTGATAGACTCTTTCTCTAACAATTGTCCATTCTATATGCTATTTCTTTGTCCTCTACACTCTGTGACTTCGTGTGGAAAGCATCCAGCAGGGAACCTTTAGGGACAAGCTAGGATGGGCCACTAGGCAGGTTCTTTCTATTGTGTTATGCCCAGAGAACTTAGACCCCCCTCCCAACCATTACTCTATTCTTACTAGAACACTATAAAGAAAAGTGGGGAAGTTTTGTTTTCTATGAAAGTTCTTGTCACTGAAAATGAAATTCCAGCTGTAATTAATTTGATGAATGTAAGCAAAGAATATGTCCAGAATTTTTTTTTTTAAGTGTAATGTGGAATAGACAAGACAATCTTGCAAGACTCTTTCAACTAGAGTTTTCCCTTGGACTGTATGTGTTTTATAAAGTAATATGTGACTACAAAAAAAACACATGCTTGAATATACATTATATTCCAAGAAGAATACAAAACAGGACAGCAAATAAATGCATTTTCTTAAAGAAGGAAACCTTACATAGAGATGATCATTACAGAGAAATTAAATTCACTCAACAAAAGGATTCATCAGGAGCACGTTTCCAATCACTGTGCTGTTTTCCTAAGGGCAAATTTCCAGCCAAAATGCTTCATTAGCAAATAATCATGGCACCCCCACCTTTGTGCTACTTCTGAACCCAGGGAGTCTGTGTGAACTCCATTGAAGATGGGTAAAGGCTGTGTACAGGGAGAAAAAGGGAAAGGGGAAGTGTTTAAACCCACTCAATCATGCTGAGGGAGGAAGTGACATCAAGAGAAGAAGCAAAATAGAATTTTATTATAATTCTGATGATTCAGGAGATGAAAGCAGCTTGACATGGTGGTGCACGCCTTTAACTCCAACACTAGAGAGGCATAGGCAGTCAGATCTCTGAGTTCAAGCACAGCTTGGTCTACATAGCAAGTTTCTGGCCAATGAGGGCAACATAGAGAGTGAGACCCTGGAGAGAGAGGGGGCAGAGTGTAAAGAGTAAAGACTCTTCAGAGGTCTAGAATTTGATCAGTACATTTTTAAAATATTAAAATATTAGTTATACCTACCAAAACTGAACATAATATTAAGTGTCCTGGGCATCTTTGTGTATTAGTGTTTATTGAAGCATGTGATTAAAAACATGTGCCTATGAGGATGAGGTTAAACAATGCTCTTGGGTGATTATGCGATAGAACTCCCACAATCCAGATGGTTTGCTTTGGATTGGTGGTTTGTATTGGGGCTTTTGGGTCTCACTATGATCAGGCTGGTCTTGAACTAGGATCCTTTTACCTCAGCTAATCAAATGCTGCAGTGAAAGGCATGCCCCTCCTGTCCCCACACCCATTGAGGTGGTCTATTAATACATATTCTTATGGAGTACTCACTAGGAAGAGAAAAATGGAAACTTCTTGGCTTAATTCAAGAGAGGGTATTTTAGGAAACTATTTTAAGTTAAAATGCAAAGCCTACAGCCTGCATGAAGAAAACATGCAATCAAATCATGTACATATAGTAAGTAACTTAACAGGTAGGCCTTTTAATAGCTACTTTAAATGGCTTGAAACTTGATTAGAAGTTGAAAAAATCCAGAGAAAGCCAGGAAAACTGGTGTTTGTCAATCACAGATTGTAACATGTGATCTCAAAGCCCTACCTCACACCACACTTTTCAAGGTACTGATCATTTTTTTTTTATGATTTCCCACATCCAATTGAGACCTGTACACAAAGTCCCAGACCAATGGATTTGCTGAACTCCCAGCTCATTCTTTATTTGGAAAGCACCATGGGCTCACAGATCTGAACACTTACCCATTCAAGGTAGATCTTCCTGACTCCCCATTCCTATTAGCCAGGAGCAACACCCTCCTTTCAGTTCTTAAGCCCAAAAGCAATGTCTTTCCTGCTTCTTTCTTCTTTCATACTCCACATCTAACCCAGCAGAGGGTCTGGACATCCCCAGCCTGCAGGCTCTGAAATTCATTTTTAAGAATCCTTAGTCCTAACATTCTCCTCACTATGTTCAGCAGACTCCCAAGCATATTCAAACAGAAACCAAGGTTCCTGCAAAACCCACAGTTCTAGCAGGATCTGCCCTCAGTCTCCTCTGTGCCTCTCTTCCTTTCCTGATCTGCTCACATCATCTCCACTCACACTGGTCCTTGTGATCATTTAAATCAGCATCAGCTATAATTCTACCTCAGTACTCTTGGACCTTCTACTATCCCATTTCATTGTGGATCTTCCCCTTGCATTGCCTCACCAATTCCTTCCTTTTTGCTTTGCTTTTCTCCATAGAATATACTATTTGAAATAATTTTGTCTTCTACTCCTATTTGAATGCAAGCAATTTGAGATTTTTTTTCCTAATTTGTTTTCTGCAATCATTCCAGAGCTAAGAAACTAAAAAATATTGGTTAATATACATTCTCAAGAGGACTACATTAGTTTATTAACTCATTAAAAAAAAACTAAAGCTCTGAAAGAATAATCAATATGCCACGTAGCACAGGTAAGAAGAAACAGTGGATCTGGGTGTGGTGGTGCATGCTTTCAATGCTAACACTTAAGAAGCACAGGCAGGGAGATCTCTGTGAGTTTGAGACCAGACTTGTCTACATAGTAAGTTCCAGATAGTCAGTGCTATGCAATGTGACTCTCTTTCAATAACAATAATAACTTTTTTATTTTAAGGAAAAGCAGGTAGATAAAATCCCAGTGGGAATTTATTGTTTCCAACATATAAATGACTAACATAAAACATTCCATACATTAGGTCCTTAAAGCTTTCATGGACTTTTAAAATATGAGATGATATAAATATTATGTAGTTGTTTTTGCTCTTTGTCTAATCCATTTTGTTGAATGTCATTGATCTTACTTGAGTTCATAAACTATTGTTGGATGACAAGTCTAAGGTCATCTTTGGCTTCATAGTAAGTTTGAGGACAGACTGAGCTATATGGCATCCTTTTCTTTAAAAATAAAGTTAAAAATAAAATGATTGTTATGCTTCACAAGTGGATAATAATTATTCTTACCTAAATCTGCCTTACAGATCTAGAAAAATTCTAAAATGTTTTTCATTTCAATTTGGGAAGCTTCATTAACTATAATTCAGCTCAGAGAACAATCTGTAGTTGAGATTCATGTAGAAAAGACTCCAAGAGCCAAGAATTCAAACTCCAACCTCACAGAAATGAGATAGACAATGTTTCACACATGCTTCAGACATTTAAGTCATCTTGAACATCTGGTGATGTCCACTGACTTCTGATTCTGAAATTGGCATCTTTTCTTATTATTATCTTTTTACATATTATCTATGAAAAGATACAACCTGATAAATTAAAAATTGGAGTCCTTATGCCTGGATATTTTTTTAAAAATTAAGATAATATTTGGGGTAGAGATGGCTTATTGAGTATAATACAAGGAAGCAGAGAGTTAGGAAGGATGAAGTACTGCCTGGCAAAATGTCATTTTTATATATTGAAATGAGGGATGCAAAAGTATAGTAAGTGTTATTAATTTCCACCAATGAAGCAAAGCATGTGGGAAAGCCCTTTGCAATGATAGACCTAAGTCATGGGGATGTGTGGGAAGTACCATCTTCCTCTGGAAAAGCCAGATTCTCAGGTGAGAAACATTGACTAAGAGGCTTAAGTAGCAGTAATAACAATACAATCGGCATCATGACACGTTGCAACAGCTCATGTTATTTGAAACTCTGACAACGATTTCTCCCTTCTTTTGTTTCTAGCCCCAGACATTGAACATAGGGCCTCTAAGAACTCTATCAGCACCCATTTCTCCAGTCATCTTCCTACTTCTTTTCACTTTGAAACAGAGTCTCACTACAGCCCAAGCCTTGATTCCTTCTGCATCAGCATGTAAAATAGCTGGCATTACAGGCTGCCAATTATTTCTCCATTCACAAATCAGAAAGAAAGAAAGAGGGGGGGGGAGAAAGGAGGGGGAGAGAGGAAGGAGGGAAGGGAGGGGAGAAGGGAGGGAGAGCAGGAGGGAGGGAGGAGAGGAGGGAGGGGGAGGGGAAGGAAACAAAGAGTTCAGGAAGCTACATGAAAAGTTGTCCTTTCCAATTCATCCCACTTACTTCTTAACTATCTCACATTCTTGCTGCACATAGTATGAACTGGGGACCAGCCATTCTTGCTTTACCTGGGAGCTTGTGAGATAAGAAGGCTCTGGAGGTCACCCCAGACCTACTGAGGCAGACTGCATTTTACTAAGATTCCTTTGCACATTTAAGTCTGAGGAGCATTTATGCACAGTATCATGAAATACTTTTTAAAAAACAGTCACAAGAATTAAAGCACTGCTGGACTGCCCCAAAGCAATAGGCCATAGCAATAGGCTGCTTTAAAATTAGTCTATCTATAGAGACCCTTCCCTCTGGGGACCCTGCTTATCTGGTTTTTCACTTTCTATTGGGAGTGCAGGCAAATAGCCTTCATCACACAGCAGAGGCTTCTTAAACACTGACTCAACTAATCAGAAAGCAATGTTCTTTTTTTTTTCTGCTCTGCCAAGAGAATCCCCATTATCACCTGAATAAAAATAATTTCACTCTCAAGTCTAACATTTAAATGGTATAAGATTCCTGTTTAATTAGGACAACAATATAAAGCCAGCTAAATCAAAAGCAGGGACGATTTTCTAATGGATTTAAATTACAAGCTTGTGACAGACTATGACAGATGACATATTTACTTTTCATGGGAGCTAAACGAATACCTTAGATAAAATGTGAGCTAAAAACATAGCAAATTTGGAATTAATTAATCCATTGACAATTTAAAACACACAACTTTTTCTTATAAAGAAAAATAGATGTGTAAAGGTAGTTGGTTAAGATGACAAAATTCAGCATGTTATTGGAAATTAGTACCAAGTTGGAAATTTGATTTCATCGGAAAATGAAGATGCTGTAATCAGAATTAGCTGGGAGCTCATGGGGTCAAGTGTGTGTTGGAGTCTCACTGTGGAGAGTCAGGCTCACCCCTGACCACAGGGGCCTCTCTCACCAGGCAATGCCAGCTCCACCACTTCAGAGCTGTTCTCAGTGAGTTGCCACTTTTACCATTCCTGGTGCATCAAGTTTGTTTGTTTGTTTGTTTGTTTGTTTGTTTTACTGGCCTGTACAAGGAGCCTTTCAGCAAAATGTTTAATAAATTCAAGATCTAGCATTAGACCTAGCATCCTAACATGACCTTCATTTTCCTTAAGAAATAGAGAATCTAAATAGGACTGTAGAACCTGAGTGGAAAATGAGAATGTAAGTGTACGCATGCTTGGAGACATCACAATGAACTAATGACTAATTACTGTGCAATTGAATACTAATGGAGAGACACACAAAATCAACATGAACAGGAAATGAACTCAATATGACCAATGGTTCTACAATTAAAATCAAATAAATGCCTCATAATAGAAAGACTTAAAAGATATGACTATAGCCAGCCCAATTATTCTTTAGGTTACACATTACTAAAAAATAAGCACAATGTGAGGGAGAACTATCTGGCTTGATATCTTTTGAAAAGTTAATGTGCATCTGAAATGTGAATTATAGTATTGTAATTATCTTCAAATTAAAGTATGTAAAACTAGTTCAATAGCAAGCCGCTTATTAAAGCAAATCAGATAAACATGAATTTCAGGAAGGAAACTTGAGAGGTTAACTTTCTGGGACTGCTTAATTAATTAATTATCACTCTGGATGTTTAACTCCTTAGGTCTTGGCAGCCCAGTCAGAAAGCTTCCAACAGAAGTGCCAGGATTTGAAAAACAAGAAACAAAGAAAACGAACAATTTATTGAAGACTTCCACCTTTAAGCCTGGAGAGCAAATAGAAATTTGTAAGAGTTGATTATTAACTTTTCTAACTACTTTTTAAAAATAATGGTATACATATTTCCTTTAGTTCTATTCCATTTACTTCCCTTTCCACGACCCAGTGACTGCGGGGAAGCAGATTGAAATGAACTGCAATATTTTCTCTCAAAAAATCTACTCACTTATCAGCTGTGGATCTAATCAAGGACCTAATAAGTCCATAATGGCACATTTGCTTCCCAGGAGAAACCACTGCTTCTCATCACTCCAGAAAATACCCCTCTTGCAAGGTGCAAGCAGGAGCCACAGACTCGCTGCAACAGTCTAATAATTTGATTGGGAGCCCTTAGGCAGAGATAACTTAGATGACAATTAGAAAGCCTTCACACTGGTGCTAACATCTGTGTGCTGAACCACTGTACACTGATTAAAGGTTTTTAAAAGAGAACTCAGTATTTCTCCCATTAGAGCAGAGTCGAGTTCTAATGGCCCTCATCCTTGGTATGTAATACTTCAACATTCCCTGCTGAGTTTCCTGCTTGTGAATCCACAGAATGCAAACGCTGGCTAATCACCATCTTAGAAGTGTCCAATCAATGGCTCAGGTGTCCATGGGCATAAGGGCACAGCCCTGGGAAGGGAAAGAAAGCACTGTTCATTTCATTGCTTTGCCTGGGTAGATTTCCCTTGAGTTTGTAGTGACATAGATGAGGTGATTTGGGTTTTGTTTTCCTGTTGAAGGAGGGAATCTAAGAAGAGGGTCAAAACTCAGAGAAATTGCCATGGGGGCGCCAATTAATGAAAGTCACCATGAATGAGGGCATGCACACCACATCTCTCAGTGTCCTCCCTGCCTTGTTATTAAATGAGTCGTGCATGTGAGGAGAACAGAGTGGGGAGAAAGCACAGCCATGGAGCTCTCACAAGCTCCAGCCACTCCTCTCCTTCCCCTCCATTCATTAAGGCCTTTTTCAAGCACATGGCTGCAGCAGATGTCCCTGAGAGAACATTTTGTTTCCCCCCTGCATCTCAGCTCCAACACCTGGGCTCTGACATGACGTCCAGTGGAGGCTATTTTCTTTTTCCTTTTTTAAACTTTCCTTTTATTTGGTTTGCATACAAGGCTAATAATGAGGTTTAAAAAACTATACACAATCAGTATACAATTACACTCATCGGGAGCCTGACATGTAATTTCTGATAAACCCATATAACTATGAGCAGCAAAAGGAACCACAGAGCGCACACAATGTGTGGGGTCATCAGAATACAATGCCAACACAATCTCTGCGTCATGTCTTGTTGCATAGTATTAATCAGTGCAAACATTGTTTGGGAAATGAGAGGGGAGAGAAAGAGCAGTTTCCCAGCTGCTAGTGCTTTGCCATCAAATGTGATAGTCAGTTCCATCTCACAGAAGAACTTCACTAATAGAGCTTTGGACCAAGGAATGACTTGAGGAGCTTACATAAGCTATTCAAATTCAAATAAATAACAGAGCCTTCCACATAGACCCAACCAGCTTTATCACCTCACAAAAGATATTTCTTGAATTATTTTGTAATTCCCCACATTTACGAAATATATTAAAACCTTTTACAGCTACAGTAGGTAGTACTGAGTATCCATATAAGCTAAATGATCAGTGTTCAGAGTTATTGGCTCATTAAAAAAATATAATTTTGATTTTCATATCCTACATATTGAAACATGATTATTTTCTTGTTGCTGTTATAGGTAAAGGATATAACAAAGTTTCATTAAGAAAGAATTACCCAGGACCACAACATGACAGCTCAGGTCACCGGGAAGCACAATGCAATACTATTGTCAATACTATTGATATGTCTTTTAAAAAATGAGGTTGGGAAACACAAAAATGTCACAAGCTTTGTCTTACCTTCATTTTAATAGAGCATAGCAGGACCTGTATGGGAAGGGTTGACTACTTCAATTAGGTTTATGTTATTTTCACTAGGACTTCAAATCAGAGCATTTAGCTGGAAAGCATTTCCTGGCTTTATTATTACTGTTGTCATCCTTAAAATGCATTCTATTTATTTTTTTTAATTCACCAGGAGGGGTGGAGGAATATGGGAGCAATAAAGAAAACGAGCCAGTAACATGCCCTTGGGGACCAACAGTAAAGGGAAAAGAATCTCAGAGGAAGAGGGATGGCAGATGAAAATGAAAGACGTATCTTATTAAACCATCATAATTAAGAAGTAATAGGTATTCATAAAGAGACCCAAGACCAAAGGCCTAAAGATGTCTTCAGTAGCAAGAGCAAATGTTGGCTAATGTAGTAATCAACAAATAATCTACATTAAAAAGCCATTGGAACCACAGGAAAAAGAGAGGGCACAGACCTGTCTTGTTGCAGCCCACCTCATTCTGTAATACATTGTGGGTTGACCGAAACTGAAATTACTACAGAAGAGAGAAAGTAGGAACACTTCCACAGCACAGAAATTCTGGCAAACACAGGTCAAAAGCATGCACCTCACTCCTTCTCACCTGCGGCTTATATTATGGGATAGTCTAGGTTGCAAACCCCGAGATTACAGTTGTTGCCAGAGAAACCAGGGGAAGCCGGGCCTGATGATGACACTGACCCCACATTATTCATTTTGGCACAAAACAGGAATTAATTGGAGAGATTTTTCCCTTAGTTCCTGTGCTTTAAGTTAGCTGGACCTCGGAGCACTGAGACAAGGCTGAAGGAAAGAAGGATACGTTTGGTCCTTGGACACCCCCTAGTGTCTATGTGAGCGTGAACACAGCGGGCAGGCATGTCCTTTGCTTCTCTGTTGTACTGAACAGAAAAGACCAAAAACAGAATGCTGAGGCGGAAGTCCTAGGATGTCACAGGGCTGGAAATCTGCTCTCTGGGCCAGATTGCCCATGTCAGAGCCCCAGTCCCCTTCCAGACTCCCCAGAGTTCCCATTTAGTAGGAACTTTCTCAATGTGTCAAGAATTTGTCTCAAGAAAATATGGAAATCATACATGAGGCCACAAAGGGCCTATAATTTGTTTCCAATTTTTTTAAGAGATGGATCTCACGGTTAATATAGTAAATACAAAATGAAATGGAGAAAAAAATCTTTTGGGAGGATCTATGACCATCTGTCTTTATACAGATAACTTGTGAGTGTTTGCAGAAGCACTGTGATGTATTTATGTCGGCCCCTGTGATTGGATGTGAGTACTGAATAAAGCCTGGGAAGACTGCTGGCCACTTCTCACAGTCAGCGGTTCTCTGTGCGAGATTTCATGTGTGTGGTGAAGATATAATTTAAAAGTGGTTTGGAAAAGCTTCAGTGTAAGTGCCTTTGAAGGTTCCTGTACAAATTGTGTGACTCCCTTTCCATCTAAGTAAATTAATTTTTGGTATCCTGGGGTTATCTATGGGCTAGGCTTCCTCTGTTAACATATTGTTAAAATTATGAAGTATTACTATGGGTTTCATCCGCACTCATTTCAAAAGTGTATTGAGCAAATGTTGTTATACATGGCTTTTGCAAATGGCCCTACCTGCCTCAGAACTCTCCACAGTTTTTGGGAAAACATTCCATATATGACTTAATGAAAATCCAAGAGTCTTTGTACTTTCCTAATTTTTCTACCATTTTCTAACTGACTGGAGAAAGCAACTAGTCATTCTATTGAACGTTAAAGACTATTTTATCACAGCAAGGGGAACTTTTTCTTGCTGTATCTGGTTTCTATCACCTAGACTAGATCCAGATGACATCGTTTTAGAGATGAGTATTCTAAGGCAGCACCACACTGTAAACTGTAAAGAAATGAGATGTCAAAAGCCTTTGGTCCACTCCACAACCACCCTGAGCCTCTGAATGAAACTTTTAGCATTTATTTTTATTTTTTAATTCCTTCACAGGAAATGCTACTGTTTAAAATACCAAACAAAGATAGCCATGTTTCTGGTTATAGCCAACACTAAATAAACTTACTTTGAAAAAGGAATCTTGGCATATGAGAACAAAACCTATATAAGTCTCTTGATCTTTAATCCCTGTGCCAATGTCTGTTTTACAGATTATGGCCTCAGCCCCTGACAAATCTGCTTAGTGGATTTTTGGCTGACAAACCTGGCAACACAAATCCTGTCTGAAATGCACTCAAAAGGCTAAAATAAACATTTTCATAATAGCTACTTTACATAGCCTAGTAGGTTTCCCTTTAGGACACAAATTAGACTTTTTTTTAAGTGACAGTATTAATTTTTGTGATTATACACAGAACTGAGATTTTTATTTAATATGCTGGGCCTTCTTTTAATGCTTTTCAAGGAGATCAAGCGCTTTGCCAACAGACGGGTACTGCAGCAGGGGTGATTATAGTCATTTTTCTCATAATTGGGAGTCACCATTTGGTCGCCATCTTTCACTCCCTCATTGACTCATCATCTAATCCTTTATAACAGGGTTTGGTGGGTGTCATAAGAACGTGCCAAACAGCCAGGAAATAAAACACAGAGCAACCCCCTGGCTGGTGGGGACAGGAGGGATTTTTAACATCTGCCCAGCCCTTCACACTGCAATAAATTTTCACTTAATAAAAGTGACCCAACCCGGGGAAAGAAAGGGTTGAGGAGGATTTGTGGAGAATCTGTGCTTTCTCTCAGAAGACATCTTAAAGAACAGGTTCTAATGCACATGGCAAGAGCACAGTCTTTGGATGATAAAAAGACCTAAGTGCTCATTACAAGTAGGAAAGTCCCTCTGTTGCTTCCCATCCAGCCAAAACCTAAACCCAAAATAAATGTAGCATGCTGTCCCTTGCATTCACTTATCACCACTTCAGTCTCAGTTCACATCGAATCCCAGGAGCTGGTACTAAGTCACCATCAGTGGCCCTGTGTGAATTGTCAAATAATGGAATGACTCAGAGATGAACATCGGGGCACCCGAGTTCTCAGCACGGTTCTGTCATCTTGGGAGAGATGTGTAACATAGGGTCTCGGATCCCCTTAATGCTACAAGCAAAGAGAAACATTGTTCTGATTCCTGGGTTTCCCTAAGAAAGAAAAAATAAATAAATAAATAAATAACAGAGTGAGTCTGAAAATATTTCACGATTTAAAGACTAAATGTGAGGCCTTGCAGTTTAGCTTGCAATGATGCTTTCTGTTAGCACTCTGCCGTCTGTGAGCCAGGGGGGTTGGCGCAGCCATCTGCAGCATGCATTCTATCTGACTCTGTGTGTGCAATTTCCTTTGGAATTTTCCAAAAGTATTAGAACTAAGCTGCTCATTTTTGAGAGAAGTATCAGATGAAAAGCCTCCTGCTTATTTGCTTGTAACTGATGAGTAACTGCTTTTCTGCCACGGGAGACCCCGGCAGCTATGCTGCCTGGAAACAATGGCTAAGGCTGGCTCTGCTGGATCGGGCTCTGCTGGACCCGGCTCTGCTGGACCCGGCTCTGGAATACTGTTTGATAAAGACTGGGTTTGTGTCTCTCTGCCAACTTTTTATTGTTGGTGGTGTTTGTTGCTTGTTTATTTGTTTGCAACGGTACAGATAGAATCCAGGAACTTGTATATGATAAGCAAACACCCCTGAGCTACATCCCTAGCCCCAGAATTTTCTAGTGTATGTCTGTATTTGTAGGTGATACGTGTGTGTGTGTGTGTGTGTGTGTGTGTGTCCCTATGTCCCTGTGTCCCTGCTCTTCCTCTATAGCTCCTCACCTCATCTTGTGAGACAGTGTCTCTCACTGAACCTGGAATTCACTGTTTCTGCTACCTTGGCTGACCAACAAGCCTGAGAGGCACCTGTCTCTGCCCCCCAACTCCTGTAGTCACCACTGCATCTAACTTCTGCAAGGATGCTGGGCATGGGAACTCAGGTCCTTTGTCCATATCCCCAGTTCCTGGACTTACTTTTAAACTGATCATCTAAATTTCATTCTACAACTGAAGCACATTGCTTTTATTTACATAACTAAGATCTAAGTTACTACTCATGTGATGCAAACAGCCAGCCAGCAGGAGGACCACTCTAAGCTAGACTAAGTTAGGTACCTTCAACAAACCTTGCACAATTTCAAATAAGCATAAGAAAGAAACAAAGCCTAGTAAAACAAATATTTTGCTTAACAAGCTTAACCTTTGCGATACTAAAACAGTAACTAGAAAATAAGGCCAAGACTCCTGTTATACCTCAGGAATTAGTGTTTCTCACCCACACTGCAGAGATTTAACTTCTCACACTCACTTCTTTCAAAAAGCCTCTGCAAGAAGCTCACTGAATAGCAGACCATCAAAGAAGACAGTTGGAATAACTCAAATCTAATTTTATCTAACAATTGCCTCACTTAACTAAAAGTAAAGACAGAATGCAGGAGACAATTTCGTCTATGGTAACTGCAACTTTAAATAATTAAACAGTTAACTTTATACTTTTTAAACCTCTAAGCACTGAGGATCCTTTGCTTGCCAAAGTTGAATTTGTCCATTTACACAAAAATTTTAATTAAACCGACAGTTACATAAAACAAATCTTTAGAATTAGGTTTAGAAGTTCATTTCATAAATTATAATTAGCTTTTAACTTAATCCCTTTGTGATTCTCAGTTCTACTATTTAGATAAGAGGGAAGTTCTACTTTTTGTTTGTCTGTCTTGGTTTTCTTTGTTGTTGTTTTGTTTTGAAGACAGAGTTTCGCTGTGTAGCCCAGGCTGGCCTCTCTCGCCCATGTGCTTGAACTAGAGGTAGATGCCACTGCCCCCAGCACACTCCTGAGGATGACCTTTATCCCACTCCTTACCAGCATGACGAAAGAATCCACAAAGCACCAAGTCATCGAACCATCTCAGCAGGCTGCTCTTCTCCTCAATGGAGGAAAGTATTTTTTTTCATCTGAGTCGTATTTGAAAGAACCATTCGAAGGCATCCAAAAATCCCTTCCCTTTGTGGCTACACCTTGTTCTAGACACTAGAGCACACACTACAAGTGACAACTACCAAATTATGAAGCAAAAATTATACACAGTTATATCCCTGTATCAAAACAGTAACTTATCTTCTCCCTTGACAAATTTACTTCACTTTAAAAAAAAGAAAAAGAAATCATTTTCCAGGGGAGGAGGGGGGAAGGGGGGCCTGGGGGAAGGGGAGGGGGGCAGGAGGGGAGAAAACAAGGGAATCCGTGGCTGATATGTAGAACTGAATTGTATTGTAAAATTAAATTAAATTAAAGAATTTTAAAAAAGATAAAAAAAGAAATCATTTTCTTGTTTTTGTTTTTGTTTTTTCAGAAAAAGAGGGAGGCACATGGAAGCAAGAGGATGTTGAGATTGATATAATCTCTAATTTTCCTTTTGAGTTTAAAATCACAAACCATGCACTAGTGTGAATTCTTAGGCACAGCCTGTCATATCCATTGTGATAATTAATATAATGGCATACTGTAAATGCCACTGTTGTTAAGGCTGTTATCTTGGTGGCCGCTGTTGTTTCTGACAATGCTATTAATAACATTACTATGTTGATAATGATCCTAACAAACAATGTTAAACACAAACAGCTCAAGGCACCGCCTCCTATACATACTGGAAAGGCAGCACATTCTCTGGACAGCAGTGCACCGCACAGGACATGACGGACATTGGATAGGAGTGAGTGAGTCTTCGCCAAGGTCCTAGTAAAACTGTTTTTGTGGAAATTCTTCATAGAAAACACTCAAAGAGGAGGAATCTTTGTGAAATAAGACTAATGTAAGTTGAGCGAGAGAAGCAAAGATTTCAACTTTAGAATTCAAAATATATGTATCTAAGCAGCAATAAAGCAATAACTTGGAAAGAACTTTATTATTTCCCTACTCTTATTACAAATGTAATAAACTCAGTTGTTAAAAAAACAAAAACAAAAAGCAGGGCAATACAGAGTAGCACACAGGAGAAAATAAAAAGCATGTATAATACCATCAATGGGTGGGTATTTTGAGTGATTTAAATTTTGAGTAATTTATTTTGTAATGGGTAAGAATCCTGATTAGAACAATTTATCTAAGTGCTTTTCAAATATCCCATCATAACCCATTAGTGGAAGGTACAATCAGTTAAGGGGTTCGTGCTCAGCATCGTTTTTACAAGAAATTGGAAGTCTTTACTGCATAATAGTTTTCCATGAACCTTTATTCTTACATATATATGTGTATACATATATCAAGCATGTACAGGGTTATGATGTAACATGAATTTCTGAATAGAAGTCATAGACAAGATACTGAAAGTAACGGCTAAAAATCTTGGTCATGGCTTTAGTTTATGTATCTGAAAAATGGGAAGACATTTGTATAACATTTTAATAACATGATATATTTCCCAATAAACTTAATCTTGGTGAGAAAAAAAATCTTTAAAATGCTATTTTATCGGGTTATTGATAGAGATGTCAACTGCCTCTGCTTGGCTGCCCTCATGTGTGCTGGATGCCATTAAGCAGACAAACATATTGCTGTCAACCTTAGAGAGCTCACAAAGCAGATATTCATCAAGCAAGAGAGCAAATAATTGTAAACTCTCAGCTGTGATGAATACCATGGTGCTCACAAAATCTAAAACAAGAATATAGTCTAACTTACCCAAAAAGAAATTTCAGGTTTCAGGAAGTGCCTTGACTCATGCAGCTTGAGTCCAGGGACCCTGGCTAGGGGCTGTGAGGAAAGGAAGAAAGGACAGACATACAGATATACATATAATGTAGCTGGGATTGAGGGGGTTCTCCAACCAATGCTACCTAGAACCCCAATATGTTGATTAGGTACAGCACATGGGAGGAGTTACTTTGTCTCTGTGGGTCAGCAGTCTCAGGTTGTGAATGCCCAGGAAGAGGAGGCTGCAGTTGCTGATCTCGGCACACACTAATCAACCATTCATAAACATTCATACGTGGACTTCTAAGGAAAGCATTGCCACCGCTCTAGAACCTGGCTTTGCCAATTTGCCATGGCAAAATTGGTTCTAGAGTCCTTGACAGGCATTACACACGTCAAAATACAAATTCACTCAGGACTTCACTCACTCAGGGCTTCCTCTGCTCCCTACAAGGCAGGGTTCTTTGAAAGATAAGATTGGTATAATAAAAAGCTGAGGTTTTTAACCCTAACATAGTGAAAATCTATGCAATAAGAAAAATTATCAAGTAAGGATTACATTAACAATATCTAGTCCATTAGTATTTGGCAAATTTGGAGAAATTGTTGTCTATTGTATCTTGATTAATCCAATGTTTTATACCTAAACATTTTTATCGTAACTTGTATTATCATTGTAAAAATATGCTTTTAGACCTTAGTACATTTTCTTAGATTAAACAAAAAAAGAAAGAAAGATAAGATAGGTGGCATCAAAGCCTGAGAGTGCAGCAAGTGTGCAGAGAAATTTAGGTAGTTATTCTTGGGATACCAATGGAGGAGGGCGGGATAGCCGTTTTGTACTGGTGTAACAATATGCTGGACATGGGGTGATTCACGCTGAGGAGAAGGTTGTTGTTCAGATGTGGAGACAGGAAGGTCTAAGGTCAGGCACCAGCCCCTGACCCCAGGGTCTTCTGCTTGTGCCTGTGTGTGACAGAGGGGAGCAGATGCACCCCTTTTATGGCAGCATTAATTCATTGGTGAATACAGAGCTCTCATGACCCAAACAGCTTGTTAGGCTACACCTCCCAGTACTGCACAGAGGGAATTCTATTTCTAGCATATGAATTTGAGGAGTTGCATTGAGAATGAAGCAGAACATTACATGATCATTCATGAACCCATCAATTCAGTTGTTTCCTTTTATTAATAAAGGTTCTTATGGGACAAGAAGCTGAGCAGACCATGAGGTGTTTTGCCCAACTTTCTATGCAGCTGAATATGCATGCACTATGGTAGCAATAGCTTCATAAACCACCAATATATACCTTGTAATTATTACAGCCTAACACCCTGCTATTTAGTGAGGAAAGTACTAAAAATCTTTAAATGCATCCTATATGTACTGGCAAGCACATCTAACTGATTGGCCGCAAGTATGAATCTGAAAACCGGATTAGAGGCACATTTTCAGCTCTTGCTCTCTTTTCTCTAGAATTATTTTGCAAGTCATTAGATATTCAGCATTAGGAATCTTTAATTTAAGGAAAGTCAAGATTTCTAAAAAAGAAGCATATTTAATTTAAGCAGATAGTTCTGAAAAGCTCAACCATCTTAAGTATCACAGCAGAGTAGAAAATAACACAAAAAGTTATAGTAAGTCTCCTGTTGTTTCACTAAGTGGACATGTTGCCACAGGGCCTACTAAATGTTTGTATTTACAAACGTAGATCACTGTTGTTCTCAACTTAGCCAAAGAAGTTTCTTTCTGCGGTAGGCATCAGTTAAGGAAGAGACTCATAATGGTTCAAAGTATGGATATAAGTCATTGTTGGGTGCTCAGCCCCAAATAGGACATCTCTATCTACCTGCCCCTCTTGCCTCAAGGCTCAGGAGCATCAGAACATCATGGAAGATGCGGTGGTAAGGATTTAACAGCCAGAGGATGGGAAGAGTTCTGTGAGATGCTGTCTTCTCCATATGCACATCACATGACCTGCACAAGACAAGATCACATCACACAGGGCCAGCGCTTCAGAGAGCAGCACTGCTGCACTGATCCCAGCTGGTGAATTAGGGAACAAATTCTGAAAAAAGAGGACCTGAATGTGGAAAGAGGACATGTTGGTAGCTGTCTGAATGGAATGGAAAGAGTAACCTAGAGATGGATAGGATCAAGACACATTTTATGCATGTATGAAATTGACAAGAATAAATAATATAAAGTATGTGATGTAAATTTCGTATTTATAACATAAAATATTTATAGAACCATATTATAAAATTTTCTCAGAATGTCATGGTGGCACATGCCTGTAATCTCATCATTCAAGAAGTTGAGGATGGAGAGTAATGAATTCCAGGCCATCCTGTGCTGCATAGCAAGCCTGTGATTCAACACTACACCCTCAAAATAACAATAATTATATTTTTGGCAGAGCATTTTGGTAGGCTTTTCTCTCTTTAATAATGGCTACCAATAATTAATTTTCCCTTTAAAGCCACATAGTCACAAATACAGCTATTCATAAACTCGTCCCTTCAATCGATTTAAACAGACCCATGCAATTGTGATTTCAAAATATTTATTGAATTATCTAGATACTAAAGAAACTCTCCAGTTTACTTCCTGCAGACACAGGTATGATTTTATTAAACTTATATCTACTTATACTATCCAGCTTCAGTTATACTCCTTCACATGTTAGATGGAAATCTAAACCCATGTCACAGAATACAAAACTATAAAAATCTGGTGCTTGACTATTTTCTGTCTCTATCTCACTAGCCCTCAAGCATTATGTTCTGGCCACACTTGCCAGTAAGCAGCTCCCACTTAGGGCATGACCAATGGCTAGTCACATATCACAAACAGCATCTATCACTTCCACTCTGAACCAGAATGATATTTCCTTCATTTTCAGGTCCCTACTTAGATGTTCCAACAATCCAGTGACACAAACCTCCTTAGTGAGAACACCAGGGGTTGGTCCTTGCAATACTGATTATAGTTTACAACTATAGATATTTTGTATGGATCTTGTGTTTAGATTGTTTTTCTCTAGTAAACTATCACCCCCCCAAAGTGCAAAATTAATGTCCAGTTCCTTCATAATATGTAGATCTCTGCTCTGAATGTATCTATAAAATATGTTTGCTTCAGTCATACAGTTACTGTTCACAATTTCACTTGGCACTTGCCATTTAATCTTCCTGAAAGCAATTTTGTCTTCTAAAAATGGCTATAATGTTACCTTCCTTGTGTACTATATTTAGATTCTAAAATTCCCTTGTATATATGGCATGGAATAGAGTGGGGCTAATAAATGAACTCAGTTCTATCCCCACTCATCTGTTCACTGCCTCCATGCACATCAAAATGTGTTTCAACATTGTCCAAAGTAAAGAAATGCTTTACAAATCTGTTATCCTTAGCCATGAGTTTACCTTCTCATCCTACTCCTCAATTAAGAGAAAGCTCATTTGGAGGCTTAATGGAGAGTGTCACAGGTTCATCAGAGTTCAAATCAGCAGTCTGGAGTGAATCTGTAATAATCCATGACCACAGACCAGTTTGTATTTTTCCACTAATAAAACTCAAGAATGGCTATGTTTAAATGAAATTTTGCAGGTCATTAATCCATTCTAAGGCCTGCCTCTTTGGGCTGTTTAATTGGGAAACAGTGGTGGTAGACCCAGATTAAAAAATCTGGACCTTTGTAGTAGATCGGTTGGTTGGTTGTTCTCAGTTTATGGATATATTAAAGAATTTCTAAATAGATTAATTGAAAAGATCTAAAAGCCACTATCATCTGTCTACATCAAAAGGATTTGGATGATAAAATCTAAAATGACTCCCTACAACACATCAAATTCTTCGGAGGCAGGGATTCAACTTTACTTTAACCTGTGGAAATAACAGCTTTGGAAGCTGGGTTTCGTTGGGGAGGGAAGGGGCACTTGGTAAAGGAGGTAGAATCTGAAAGAGTCAGCTTAGGACTTTCCAACACTAACACTTCAGCGAGTCATCCCCAAACTGTGAGTCTCGGATTAGTTAAAAAGGAGCCAAACCAGCACCATGGAGCCCCAAACCAGTCACAAAAATGAAAGGACAATGTGAGGCCAGAAAATACAATGAGCTGTGCCTTCCTGGCCCAAAGCTAATGAAAGCTGAAAGGTAAATTCATGACAACAAATGTGATCAGTCTGAGTTTCGGGACACACAACAGCTCTTAAATGAAGAGTACGGGGATGCTGTCAGTTGTTTCTTCCCACATGGCCCATGGGCCCAGGCTCATGGCATCTGAACAGAATGCAGTTTTCCTGCTCATCTCTACAAAGACTGCAAGCAGCTGGCTTTGTTCTCTAGGTGTGTTCAGCTCCACCTTCCAAGGAGTATCTTCTGCTCTACCAAAGCTCTCTAAGCCATCCCTTTGGTCTTTTCTTCACTCTTTGGAAAGGTGCTCTGGAGGGGGCATTCAGGCAGCTCCTCGGGATCATGGCTGCCCTGCTTTGGCTGCCTCTAGTTGCAAAGCACAAAATACCTGCTCTATGGTGACTGCCTGGGAATGCCAGCTAAGGGAAGTAAAACACTACCATCCACACTGAATGTGTGACAGAAATAGATCAAAGAAAGAATATGTAATTGCACTCATCATATCATAGATAGATTCAATTGCTCCTCACAATCCTTCTTTGTCTATTCCAACCAGCCTCCTTTTTTCTTTTCTTTTCTTCTCCTTCTTTTTTTAAAACACTTTCACAGTGATGTGTACCTATAATCTCAACTACTCTGGAAACTGAGACAGGAAGATTATGAGTTCAGGCCAGCCTAAGCACTGAGACTGTCTCAAAGTCAAATGTAAAGAACTGATAGAGGTAACTGGCCCCGGGTCCACTCTCGAGTACTATAAAAAACAAGGACAAAACATGAAAATCATAATGAGCTCCTTGAAGAAAAGATGCCCATGTATTAACATATATATAACTAACATATTTAGTTAACATAGAACATATGGTAAGTAATGTACTATAATCCCCTTTATCTGTGTACCAGGCTTTCCATGTGCATCAGTGGATACCTAACACTGAGAATAATACCAGAACCCATACATGCTACTTTCTTATACTTCTATGATAAAGTTTAATTTATAGATTAAGCATAAGAGATAAACCATAACTTAGCATAAATCTTACATACATTTTTTTTCTTTCCATATTAAGTCCAGACCTTTCACTTTTTCAATGAAATGGAGCACTGCCCAGCATCAGTTGGGCACATGTGAATCACAGGGATCATTGTTTTTGCTCTGGAGCCACTATTAAGTAAAACAGGAAAACAATTCCTGCACTATTGAGACAGGAGATCTGAGAATAGGGGAGGCTGCTAGTAACTGACTGGTGGGAGGTAGTGCATACAGCACAGAAGATGGACGAAGGAATGAGTGATGTCCCAGGTAGGATTGGGCAAGATCAAAGATGGTGTAAAACTTACCATGCTGCTCAGAACAGAGAGCAGCAATTTAAAACTGACGTTAGTCCTGGAATCTTCCTTTAAAAGCTTTGATGACACACTTGACCACAATAACTGACATTACAGAAAATTAAACCGTGGATAAAGAGGATTGCTGTGTATTTAATGTATAGTTTGTGTGCAGATTTATATATCTAAATGGACATTTTATATACACTTAGTACATGTATACATAGAGATACTCTTAACAAATATATTCAGCGGGTGTAATTTACACACATGTGAGGGGGTGGGTGCATAGAAGGAGAGAGACACTAGTTACTAGGTCATGAAAACCCACAGCAGAGATGGAAACAATTGCCAGTGCCCGGACATTTTACATTCAGTGTTTATGTGAATGACTCGTGTTCTTTTTCAAGAACACTGATGAGCGAGTTCGCAGAAGCAGTGTTAAATTGTCTCCATGATCTCTGCAGAAGTTTGAATGACTAACTGCTGTCCTGTCCCCCTCCAGAATTCATCCATCACCTTGGGATTGTACTGACTCACCATAAAGATGACGACAGAATGTCGACAGTGATTTAGTATTGTCACCCCCAATAAGGACACAACTAAAAACTGTCCATGGCCAGGATACTCAGGAAATACCAAATTTCTACAAGGAAAAAGAAAGGCCCCTAGGAAGGGTCATTTGGGACGTAAAGGTAACCTACAGTCATATTTCTGCTATCAGCCACTCCAGAACTAGACTGTCTCTATTTTTAACCATGTGCAGGAACACATTTAAGCCACAGCTCAAAAAGCCAAATGAGAAATGAAATGCTTGACTTTGTTTCCCCACTTTGTTGGAAAACTTGAGATCTTGACTTCCACAAAATATACTACCCCTGCCCTGTGTTTCTAGCTTTATTCTAGAGAAAGAAAATGGAGCACACAAGATGCAGAATGTTCTTCTTCCTGACTGGAGCTTACAGGTCAAATGGGTTTAAAAAGTAGAACTCTGCATGGAAGTAGGCTTGTTTGTTTTGATATGAGTGCAGGTCTTTCTCACATATTCACAAACAATATGCCTCTCCCCCAATCTCGAAGCCACTGTAAACATTAGGACATTTTACCACTAAAAACAGGCAAACAAACAAAAAAGTTTTCCCCTTCATTTTCTAGAGTATCCCTTTATGACCCCCTTCCCCTTCTTCTTCGCTGATCAGTGAGCCAGAGAGAAATGCACATGTTTTGGTACCTCATAGACACTATAAAAGATATTAGTGAGATTTTAGAATATCAATATACTCAAATTTGCTTTTGTTTTAAAAACATCTTTTTAAAAATTCAGACTAACTGGTTTGAAGGACACATAGCCATATCACGAATTTCAACATATTAACAGTAAAAACACATACTGTCTCTTATAGGAAAGACATTAATATATAATGCTCTGACATCTAAGATTAAAATATTGCCAAAATACATTACTAAACTCAGGATCATATATATGTAGTAGTATGCTACTTCCAGAAAGATCTGGAGTTAAAATTAGAGCTTATGAGACCCCGTCTTTAGATGACATTGACGGAGGGTAGATTAGTGGATATTTTCCATAAGCAAATCAACCCATTGCATAATTGCAGCCACAGTTAATCACTGTATCAGAGTGTATCTTCTTTTGTGCAACTATTCCCATACTAAAACACCTAGAAGGTAAATTTATTGAGGACTGGTTATCTGACTGTACCTAACTATTAAATATAAGGTGAATTATTTTAAAATTCTGGGTTCAAAAAAGCACATGCCTTTCAAAAAAAAAAAAAAAACCACAGGACTTTTAAAAAATACAATTACTTGGTGGTGTTTGTTTAAGGTTTGATCCACTAAGTCCCAATCGTCCCTGTAAGCATTTGTGAGGTAGTTTGTGGACATGCTGCAGTAGTATACTTGTGTGCAAAAATCAAACATAAAAACTGATCACATGCTCCCAGCTGGAGACTGTGTAGGCCTCATTCAGGAAGGCAACAGCCATTATCATTTAGCGCTCCCACAGCGGGAGGAAAAATGGTGGCACAGAGGAGAACCATCACATCAGACACACTCCAGGGTTCCCTTTCCCTGCATTGTTCCTCTCCCAAATGTAACTCTTTAAATTTTAAGTAGGAAAAGAACACACAGAATCATCACTCAGAACAACAACAACAAGGACAGAGAAGTGGGAATGAAGGGGGAAGGTTGAACCAAAACATGAAGGAAAACATTCCTCATTAAGTAAGTATTAGAAAGCTTGACATATACTTTAATGTCCTTGAGACCTACACACACGCACAAAAGCATGCCCCCCATAACTGCACACAGGCACAGTGCACGTGCACGCACGCGTGCACGCACAAACACACACACACACACACACATACAGAGAGAGAGAGAGAGACATAGGCACGCATATGCTCACATACACACAGGCATGCATATGCACACACACACATACACACAGAGACATAGGCATAAATATGCTCACACACACAGGCATGCATATGCACACACACATGCACACATACACACACACAGGTATACATAGGCTCATACATACAAGGCAGTGAATATCTACTTTAGTTCAGATACAGCAGCTTTTTTTCTTGGAAACTGGGCTGTTTTATCATTGTTGATCACAAACAAGTTACTCCTTCATAACTAAATGCAAATGCATGCAAGAATAGCTCATTGATGAGAGTTCTGTCTTTATAAACCTATACTTACCAAATATAATACATATTAGTGCACATTAAGATAATTGAAAGAGTTGAAGACATATGAACTGTGGCACCTCTTATTTTTCCTTTTCCAGAGAAGAAATCACCTTTAAACCCTATTATTTCATTCAATTTCCTCATAGAAAACTATAATTTAGGAATTAATTTTAACTTTCACAAATCTCAATTTTCATGTTATTTCTTAATATAATAATACTATCATTATTTTATGAAAAAAAGTTACATCCATAGGTTTATCTTACCAGAAAAGCAAAATCATAGGAGAGGTGCAGTTTTAGAAAGCAGGGGAGTTTCTGAAGAAATCACTGTTTTGTTCCATCTATGGCAGTCTTCTGCGATGCCTTTAGTGACTGTATGATCAGCCATCAGCCCCTGGAGGCCTGCAGATGCACAGTGCATTTGGAGTCTTCCCCTCTGTGCATCTGTTGCACCCACTGTTCACACTGCTGCCCTTGCGGTTATCTGTTATGATGCAGACTAAAGAGTATCCCCTGGGTCATGAACAATTTGCTGTTTACAGTGTTCTATTTATTGAGAGACACTTCTCAGATGCAATGGCTGAGAAAAGATGGACCACAGCTCAGTCCATCCATGCATGTGTGAACCCCCTAGGAAGAGAGATATGTCACCCTTATCTCTAGCACTGCTCTGACATCTTACAGGAAATTTCTGATATGTTTTGTTTACAGTTTTGTCATAAGTACAGAAATTAGCAGCCAGCATATCAATTAATGATTAATACTAACTGTTAAACAACATTTAGATGTCACATCTACCTATGTAAGCATAGACCCTGGCTTCCCAAGGGCCCCCTACCCTGAGTGGTGTGAGTGGTGAATGTTTATGTCTGTATGTATACATGTAAGAATGTGGATCTGGGTGCATATAAGGACCTAATTAAATACCTGGTACATTATATATACATGAATATGCATGCATATACATATATACATAAACATATGCATGTATAAACAACCTTTTTAAAAATTTTTACAAATTTTTAGGTAGAAAAACAGATAAATCCCTAGGTAAAAATAGGAAGGAACAAATGGAGTGTGTGCATTTCCTCTTTAAACGGGATCAGATCAGCCTAACAAGATGTTTCCCTGAAATACTGGCCTCAAATGAGTCCATTCAGCCATGGCAAGGAGAGGTTTCCAGCCAAAACATTTAATTAGTGCCCAATTAAGACAGCCAGAATGATGTGAAGTCCGGGCTCTGGCCGCGTGCTTGCCTCAGGATGGGTAAGCAGCTTAAGTGACTCTAGTCTGACTAAAAGCTGTCAACTGTCAAACTGTCAGTGGGCCATATGGGTCAGGCAGCATCTCTCTAAAGAATTCGACTTGTCCACTCATCAGAGAAAACACCTTCAACACCATCAGGTTGACAAATACCCAGCAGCGCTTCCAAGTGTAAAGGAATTGAAGTAGTGGTCCAGTTAAGGAAGAGCTCTGTGCTGGCCCTGTGCTGGAGACCTTCAGACACAGGAAAGGCTCCTAACTCTCCCTGTGGCAGAGAACAGCTGCCTGATAATCGGCTTCCTCTCACCTTGCCCTTTTTCTTTGGTCCTGGAGCACTGTTGAACAGCTTGACTCAGTCTGTGGGCACATTGTCCTTCTGGACTATAGACTTCACTAACTTGGTACCTCTGCCAACAACACCAGTTTTCCTTCTCACTCTGCCCCAATCAATTATCTCTCACTCAAATGCAACCTCTCATGTTAAGCTTAGCTGTGACTCCTCTCCCTCAACCTGAGACAGAGAGAGGTTAGAGTCTCCTAACCCAGGCTTCCTAAGCCCCTGGGGCCAATCATAAAGCCCATCAACTTCATCTAAACCCATTTCACTTTTTGGCTCAATAAAACTTAATAGAATAGGTGGGGCCTCTTTGCCTTTATCATCCTAGCTAAGGACCAACAAATTAACCTGAAATAATCAAATTAAAACAGATATTTTTCTCATTTTTATTTCCTTCTCTTGTCTTAAAAATATACCTTTGATGCAAGCAAGTATCGTCATGCAGTGGGACAGATTTGCCTATGTGCATACCATTCATGCAGAGATGATTCCTCCCCACCCTATACGTCCCCTGTGCCTAGAGTTGTAACAGGCCAAAGGTTCATTGACTACAGGATTGGGCCAAGAAGCATCATGGGGAGGAGTGTGCTGCCAATCAAGGGTAATGATCTTTAAAATAAGGCCCTACTTGTCCTTAACTGTCAGTATAGGGTTCTCCATTTTAACCCACATCCTACTTTGGTGGGAGACTATAATGGAGGTGGCTGTGTAAGTGTCTGTGACATCTCTTTACCTCTCAGTTTTCTAGGAATCAGGACTGTTCCTTAAAATATTGTTGTTTTTTAAATAAGAACTAGGCTTATCTCTAAAGTAAATCCCTTAACATGAAAGCAAAAATTCAACTTACTAGCTCAATCTCAAATTTACTTGTTTATATTTAACCAGTTTTAAAAACTGGAAATTAAAGCAATATCTAAGGAAAGACTAGACATTACCCTAAGCCCCAAATAATGTGGAACTTAGTCATTTGACAGAAGCATCACAAGGAAAAACAAACAAACAACAACAAACAGCTGTGACTGAAGTCACCTTGCAAATATCAACTGTTGCTCACACTCCCCGGTACTGATAAACTGCAGAGACTACAGCAGTTACAATCTTCATTATTATAACATTCTGGATGGAACCATTTGGAACAAATCTAGAAATATGCTTTTTTTCTGGCTAGAAGGAGGAAGGATACCAAAACATCACACTGAGGTATTTTAATGGGCATTTCTCCCAGAAGTGAGTCTGCTGTGTAACCATAGGGTGTCACATCCAACAGAGAGAAAGAGGGAAAATGGTTAGAATGTAACAAGGACCTCCTCCACACAGTATCAAATGTCTTAATCCCCAAATGTCATCTTTCCTTCATCCCCAAGTGGTCACGAAAGGGGAAGCTCCAGTTGTTTCTACTTTGACGTGTGTGTCAAGAGAACAATCAATCTTCAAGACAGGAAAGACTCTCCAGATGTCTCTAAACCTGAGAAGGGTAATCCTGCCCAGGCCACCGTGGGAACGGCTGACAAGAGCATCCCTCCACAATTGAGGCGCGCACACTCAACTTTTTCTGCAACGGTGGAAGGAGGCAGAGTATCAAGGTTTTCTCTGCCCCTCATCATTTGCAGAGGTCTTTCTGAGTCTTTTTAAAATGCTGCTAAGAAATTTTATGTGATGAGATAAGGCTTCCTGACCCATCTACTTGGTTCTCCCCCTCCTTTGCTTAGTTTCTTTATTGAAGGAGGGTATTTAGTAAGACTTCAAAGAGACATATATGTAGCTATTGTAAAATATAGGAAGTCAGACGAGATAATGAAAATTTGTGTGTGTGGTGTTTATGTGTGTGTGTATCACATGTGTTTGTGTGCATGTATATGGTGTTTATGTGTGTGTTTGTGTGTGTGTGTGTGTGTGTGATGTATATGTGGCATGTGTATGTTGCATGTATGTGTCTGTGTCTGTGTAGCTGTGTGTTCCTGTATATGTGGTGTGAGAGAGAAACATAGGGAGGCAAACTGTGTGAGAGGACAATGGAGACAGACAGACAAACAGAAACAGAGAAAGACAAAGTTAGCTTTGTGCACAAAGTGAGCAAGGGCAAGCTATTTGGAAGCTCACCTAAAAAAAAAGTGGGTAATATGCAAGATCTAAGATCCCAAGAGCCTACCACTGCTGCTTAGCCATATTTAGGAGAAATTTATGTGGAATGCATTGACAACAAAAGAGAACTCTGAAGAGAAATCTAGATGCTAAGAAGAGAGGGAGAGATGTCCTTTGATATCGCTCTGAAGTCCATGAACTGATAAATACCTTCTTGGAAAAAGGAAAGTTTAATGCAATTAACTCTGGATATGCCTATATTCTCAAATAGATAATGATGCTAAGGATTTGGAAGGTGTTGGTCATGTTGGTTTTCTTGCTAACTACAGCTCTTAGATAAGATTTATATTGTCACACGTGATTCCCCCTTGATCACCTTTAGAGCTTCCTCTCTCTCTTTTGGAGAGTATTCCTTCTTTATTTCAGAGTACAGACATGTATCATGACCAGGTAAAAAGCTAAAGCCATGGGTGACAATCAGACCATACTCAAAGGGGCCATCGTGTTCAGGGTTTGGGAAGAAGGAAGGAGGCACACACAGCTGAACGGAATACTGACAGATAATTCATCTGAGCAAAGATCTTTTTTAAAAGTTAGATGTGGTGGTCACACCAGATCCATGATTCTGATTCACACATCTTTGCTGGGACTCAGAAAGGACACTCTAAAGTATGTAGCATTGTTCTGCAAGTTCTGGGGAACTGGAGAGGAGAAAATACACAGAAGGGCTTACTCTGATGCTCCCCTTTCACCCAGAGATCAGATCCACCAAAGAAACACACAGAAGTTTTCAATCTTCCCACTGAAATTTAACTAGCCAATGAAGATTAATCTTGTCACAGAGGAAGGGGGGTGTTTCTGTCCCAGGCCACCATCTGCCCTTCAACCCTTTCAGCTCACCTAAAGTTCATTTACTCACACACTCACACCAAAATTGCCAACAGACGAATTTCTTCTCCTCGTGAAGAGGTGTTTAAGCCTGAGCAGGGCCACGCCTGTCCTCCCAGCTGTCAGTCACTTTAGGGTACCAGCCTCCACTACTAAACACTGAGAGGGAAATCTGAATATCTCTGTATCTTCAAGAGCTGACCTGATCACAGAATCAAGAGAATGATGATCTCTACATGTAAACAAACATTAACAGCAACAGGTAAAACAATAAAGCCAGAAAAGACAGTTATATAATATTTATTTTATAAATGCATCGAGATCACAGTGCAAAGAGGGTACTAAACTTCATATGAAACATAAAAATAATAAAAATGCTGTGTGTTAGTAATAATAAGAACTGATTATCTGAGCACTAATATGTATATATAATTATATACATATATAATATTATAATATATAATATATACTAAGCAGAGGAAATTGAGCACCAAGTTTGCTATCAATGAATAACTCTTAAATTAAGGACAATATAGGATCTGGGGTTTATATCAATTGGTTGTGTGCTTGGTTAACATGCTTGGCACCCTGGGTTCAATGTCCAATAGTTCGTAAACCTGCCATGGTGGAACAAACCCAATGAGAGTTCCTAGGTGATAATGATTCCAAAGCCTATGGACTGTTTTCTGATACTACCAAACAAATATTTACATAAAGAACAAAAATATAGATAACAAACATGAAAATTAAAGAGAATGAATTTCTACTTTGTGAGGTAAAATCAGGTATAACAAAGAAAAGCAATGGCAGTCTTAAAATCATTATATATTACAAAAAGTATATTTTTGCTCCATGATATATATACATATACATATACATATATATATATGCCCTACACATTAAGCTTGAAAAGCAGGAAAAGAATAAATATTTTAATAAGTTATCAGCCATCTAGAATAAAACATGGAGGTCTCTCCAGGATGTCCATAATGTTCAGTCTCTCAAAGAGGCATGTGTAATTTGTGAAAATGCAAGGAGTTAGACACACAGCATCTACATTCCTTTCAATGAATGCTTGAAAAATAGAAAGTGTTATAAAGAAAAAAAGTTACTATTCATACTTAATCTTCCCAAAATTTTGTTTACCCTTTGCTAAGATATGTAAAAAAGAGACTCAACACCAAAACCAGTAACAGTATCTTGGATTATGAAGAAAAGGATTGGAAGAACTCACATGTTGCCAGTATGTTTAAAGTCTTGAAAATAATCATAAAAAATAGCTGTTTGAATCGTAAGAAAATGGGCAATGGATAAGAGAATGTGACTATGAGGTGTGAGAGTAAGTCTGCTTAACAAGACTGAACTGATTTTAGAATAAAATATGTTGTGTAAGTTCCATGAGAATCTTGATAATCTAAAAAAGAAACACTTATTCACATCTATGAAACCATAATTCCACACTGGATTCCCAACTCCCCTGAGGCATTAGGCTTCACTGAATCTGTGACATCTACATGCATAGAACTGGGTGGCAGGGCCTGTTCTTCCTACTGTCCTGTTCTTGCATGGCTTAGGTCCCAGAACCCTGTCTAGGGGTGACAAGTGAATGAAAAAAGGACAGACACACGGACACACAAACACACAGAGAAGAGATGGGATGAGGAAGATTGGACTCTCCAGTGGGTAAACCTCAGTGCCCTGGAAACTCAACGTGTTCATTATATAAAGCTGAACAGAGAGGCATGGATGTTGCATATAGCTTGACCAGGGAGGTGGGGTTATTTCCTATGGATAAAGAAGAAGGCAAGGTCATTATGCACAGCTGAACAAGGAGGCAGGTTTAAGTTGGTAGGTGCAGTCTCAGCAGGGTGCAGTCTTCAGGTTATAAACATCCTAGAGGAGAAAGCTAGGACCTAGGATGGGCATTTCTCTGCACACACTGTCAACATTTGCACTCAGACCCAAGGAAGGCCTTGCCATCTCCCTCAGCCTCACCCAGGGAAGGCTTTTCCACTCCCATGGATCTGGAGTCCTTGGCATGGCTTTACTCACATCAACAACACATTCAGTCAGGACTTCACCTATGCCCTACAATCTTCCTCCTGAGTTATTTTGAGTCATAAATAAGATAAAACAAAGTGTTCCCAAAGTTATATTGCAAAAAAAATGTAAAATATTGAATAACCTAAAAATCATTGATTATTCCAATTTGCTTCCTTTATTCTTTTAATCTATCTTGTGTTTAATTCACTCCTGCTGTGGGATGTTCTGTATGTCCTGTGGGAGCCCTTCTTGGGTTCTTTGTGGCGTTACCCAGCAGGTCCGCATAGAGGATGATTAGGACCATGGGCCTGAGTGCAGGTGTCTGAGATGGTCTGCACTTGGCTGTGCTGGGGGATGGTCTGTATGTCAAGTTGTTCTGATTGATCAATAAATAAAACCTGATCGGCTGTGGCTAGGCAGGAAGGATAGGTGGGACTAACAGAGAGGAGAAATAAAAGGACAGGAAGGCAGAAGGACTGACTGCCAGATGCCGCCAGGACAAGCAGCATGTGAAGATGCTGGTAAGCCACGAGCCACGTGGCAAGGTATAGATTTCTAGAAATGGGTTACTTTAAGATATAAGAACAGTTAGCAAGAAGCCTGCCACGGCCATACAGTTTGTATGCAATATAAGTCTCTGTGTTTACTTGGTTGGGTCTGAGCGGCTGTGGGACTGGTGGGTGACAAAGATTTGTCCTGACTGTGGGCAAGACAGGAAAACTCTAGCAACACACTCCCATTTCAAAACTTCTATCGACCCCTCTGTAGTTTCAGTTCTTTGATTGTGTATGTTATCATCACTCTCATCACCAACAAAGCCCCAAATGGAGCCTGGCAGGACAGCCCCAAACCATATCACATCTCTCCCTGCCTCTTCTCTCTCCCTGTCACATCTTGCACTTGCTGGACCTTCCTTCTGTTCTTTCCAAATTCAGTGCAAGTGTGTGTGTGTGTGTGTGTGTGTGTGTGTGTGTGTGTGTGTGTGTGTGCATGTGTTGATAAAAAGACAATCTCAGGCACCATTTCTCAACTATCACCCATGTTTTTTGTTTTGAGACAGGGTCTCTCCCTACACTGGCTCTTACCTATTGTTAGTCAGCAAGCCCAGGGACCCACCTGTTTCCACCTTCCCAGCAGGAATGCAGAAAACCCTCGGTTTTCTTTTCCATGGACTTCGAGGCTGGAACTCAGGTCCTCTTGCTTGCAGGAAGAGTATCTTACTTACTGAGCCATCTCCCCAGTTCAAATTCAGCTTGTATTGAAAGGTGTTGGCCATGTCCTTTCTCATCCCTCAAGTCCACTCACTGTACTGAGCTATTTACTATCCCTGACCTTCTGTGGACGCTATCTTCCACCACTTATTCTGATTCCTCTTCTCAGCAAACTGCAAAATCCCTTTAGTGGAGGGATCAGCTTCTGTATCTCTGTTCCCTTTTGCAGCAATCAGCACAGCATTGCATGAATGGTGATAAGATCAAGCTTCAGTAAATACTGGAGATCTGGATAAAAATGCATGGAAAGGAATTAAGTTAACACTTCCTAAAGAAGCATCCGACAGTTACACTGAAGTCTGTATGGCAAAGGTGTTATTTCTTTTGATCATTTTAAATCTGTCCCCTGGAAAGTGCTTTATAGAGCTACAGATAAATGTTCTCTACCAGCACCCAAGAACAAATCTTCCCCTATCCCTGACCTATGAAATAAATCTTTTTAAATAATGAGTCCATACACAGGATTCAAACAAACACAAAATCAGTTCGAAGCAAATGAATATAAAATTTGAACAATCCAAAAATCTATGTATAATAGATGTGTAAAGAGTAGTTGAGTTTCGACAAAGGGAGCGCTAAGTTCTATCAAGGTTACACGCAATGAAGCCAGCCACTAAGGCCCAGGGGAAGAGAGAGGAAAATTCAACTGACCTTGGAACTGGCTACTAAGTGCATCTGATTAAATTCCTGCAAACAGGTTTGGCTGAAAGTGGGTGATGACACTGAACTATGCAGGACAGAATGGAGAAGGACACGGGGTCGGGGTGGCAAAGAAAAGAAACGCATAGGGGGAATGCCTTGGAGGTGGTCACTGGGCTCTAGTCCTTTCTCCAGCTCCAGAGATAAGAGAGCCCCTGGCTGGGAACCTAACATAGCTAACTTAGTCATTTCACTCGCAGGCCATTTTTTGTTGTTTTTCTATTTTGTACTCATGCCCAGATTCAAAGTGATGGCTTCATAATAATAAATTAATAATTAAGGAACCCAAGAAAAGATCCAAAAGATATGCCAAGAAGTGTTAGGAGCTTGGCTCTATCTCTCTTTTTAGTGAGAGACAGAAAATAGGTTTGAATTTGCTGCCTGGACGCCCGGAAGGCAGTGACAGACATCCAGTTACAAAGCTCAGGGGCATTTTCTCTTGCCACCCTAGAAGCCAGGCTGCCTGGCATTCACATTTTAAAACTCTTACTTTTCTTCCCAGACTTTAAGCGATAGAGTCATGTTACCCTAGCCCTTTCCAGGGGCTTCGATGAACAAATATCTTCCCGTTGAACTTTATTCAGTGGAAGGATTGGGGAATTCCTGAACTCTTATATGTCTAACACCCTAGAGAACTATGGCTCTGATTTTCCCAGCTGAGATTTTGTGCCTTTCAGCCTTTGCCTCAGGCTTTCAAGACATGACCAGTGAACAGATAGAACTGGGAGCTGCCAGTGCTGCCCCCAAAACAAGGAACTGAACAGTAACTACCAGATTGAGTTCATGACATGCATTGGTCTCAGTTTATAGAAAGTTCTCAGGTCCGGCCTCCTCTGTGCCCCGTGAAGACGGCAGAGTAGAGACTGTCCTTCATTGTGTAAGTGGGGCAGAAGCCCAGCAGGCTCATCTGCCGGTCTTGTTCACACAGCTGGTGCACTGCCACACGGGTCCTGGAACCCAGAGACCCCTGAGTCATGTGGACATTCATACAGGCTACAGGAACTGAAGACTGAGCTCCAGAGAGCATGAAGCTCGGAGACTTTCTGAAAGATATGGGACAGAGATAAAACCCTAAACCAGAAAGGGACTTAGCAAATATCAAAGGCCAGCTCCCTCATTTTGAAGATAAGGTCTAGTTTGAATGAATGACTGACCTAAACTTACCCATTAAACTCACATAAAGGAAGCTCCCAGACCAGTGCACTCTTTTGCTCCATGACCTCCTTCTGTTTAGTGTGTTTTAAACAAAACAAAACAAAACAAAAACCTCAAAGGTGTTCTGGACTGAAAGTCAGCAAGACTGCATAGAATTCATTTATGCTGACCAAGTAAATTGCAGGTTTGATGAAACACAGAATGAAACCCAGCCCTGCATGTGGGTTAACTAGGGCTAAGATACTGCCGCTAACACACTGAGAGCACAGAGGAGGGCTGGGAGGGAGGAGAGCACCATGTCCAATGTCCAGAGCTAGTAGGTTTCCCTTTGCTTCCCCACCTCCTCCTGTGGAATAGCTGGAAGTCTGAGAGGGAGTCAAAGTCTTCAAATCCACACGAACACTACCTGCCCCTCTGGCTGGTAAGAGCAGGTTGGATGAGTGTAAACGTTCACTGCAATGGTGGTAAGGAATATTCATCCTTTCGCTGTGGTTTGGATCCTGCACTTTCACTTGACCCCTGACAGTATATGGGGCACGTGCTAGCTGTCTAGTGTGGGAATGAAAGGTTATAATGTAATCACACCCACAGTACAAGACATAGATTCTCCCTTTTCAGACAAGCATCTTACACGAGACAGTGAGAGTCAACGGGAACTAAACCTGGAATATGGTACTTGCACTGAAGAACAATATCTAACATATTACACAGTCATCTGAAAATATGAGCTGTAAAAGAAATTAGTTATGCATGACCAAGAACACTTGGAAATACTCAACTCATGGAATACAGATATTACTAATCAAGCCAAAACCAATTAGACAAAATAAATGGATTCACAAAATAAGAGTTTATCAAGGTATCTCTAACATTGCCCTATTATATGATCCTTAAATATCTAGGCTCCAAGAGAGTAGACAAGTCCCTAAGGAATTGAATCAGAACTGGTGGACACTAAAGATACTAGCTCCAGTCTGCATCAGTCAGCCAGGACAAGGAATCGTGGTAGCCAGCAGACACAATGCCTGAGCTTGTGGGATTTCTGTTTTTGTTTTTTACTTCCTGTGTATGGGTGTTTAGCCTGCATGTATATCCGTGCACTGTGTGTGTTCTTGGTACCTTCAGAAGCCAGAAGAGAGTGTCAGATCCCTTGGAACTGGAGTTACAGACAGCTATGAGTGGCCATGTGATGCTAGGAGTTGAACCCAGGTCCTCTAGAAGAGCTGCCTCTCTAAACCCCCAATCATATTTTAAATGATAAACTAAGAATTAATTGCTTGAATTTCATATGAAATTAGATGGCAAATGGCTAGTCCTGACTCTAGCCACCTCCTCTCCTTAGTCCTATTATCCTCTCAGGCCTGCAAGTTGCAATGCACAGCATCCTCCCTCGCTCCAGGAACCTGAACAGAGGTCAGCTCACATCTGCAATCACTACCTGGGGAGAGCCACATTTCTCAAGGCACTCAAGACTGCAGTGTCAACATACTATGCCTCCTCATCATATTGCAAACTCCAGAAGCAGGAAGGTCTCCTGGATCCCCTCCTAACTCCCCTCTTCCCTAAAGGAGCTCACAGAGCAAAGGAGTGAGTACTTCCTAAGACCCATATGTGAGAGATGCTCCATCTCCAGAGTAACGGCACTTACTTCTGCATCCCTGAGCACGCACACCCACAATGAGGCTGAGCAGCTGGGCCTGACCCAGCCTCCATCAGTCTATAGACAACAGAACCACATGGATGACTGTACACCAATCATCAAACAGTGAAAAACATAGTTTTAAACTATTTCTTTGAGTTTTTATTTCCTTGTGAAGTCTTCTATGTCACATAAAACTTTTATTAAATAAACATATATGCTTTTCTCTTCTAAGTCTGTCAATTTTTTATAGATACCTTAGCCATGAACCTTTATTATACAAGTCTTTTCCATCTGTTCTGTGACCATAGTCAGTTAAACATCTATTATTAACATCCCAAACACTTACAGTGGCAGACAATATTAGCCAGATTTTAGAATAAGATTACATTCAAAATGAAGTACAAGTTTAACACAATTTTCAGTTTTTAATTTTTGTTGCTATTTTGGTTTTTCATTTTGGCCATGCTTCCTCTTTTTCTTTATTATTATTTTTTAATTTTCTCTGGGTGTCTGTGGGATATGTGTATGTGTATAAGAGCCTGCACTTGCCTATGTGTGTGTGGGTGTGAGAGGCCTGAGAGCCACATCAAGTTGTCTTACTCACTTGCTTCCCTGCCTTATTCTCTGAGACAGCATCTCTCTGGGCAGAACCTTACCTTGTCTACTAGAGTGGCTGCCCGTGAACCCCTGGGATCTTCGAGTCTGCTTGCTCCCCAACCCCCCACCATGTCCCACCCCTACCCCCCAGGCAGGTCCTTCAACTTGCACAGTACGAGCTTTACCACCTGAGCCATCTACCTATCCCCAGCCAGGATGTTCTCTTTGTAGCCCAGGCTAGCCTGAAACTCATCATCCTCCATGTCAGTGCCTCATATCGCAGGGCACAGTGCTGGGATTATATGAGTGTACTACCAGACACAGTGCTAATGTTAAGTCTTCGTTTTTTCTATCCAGTTTTGAAAATGTCTGGAATACAAACCAGTGAGAAAGTACATAAAAAAATAAACTTAATGATGATTGAATTTTAAAAAGTGAATGAAAAAAAACTTTGCAATTAAGTATTTGGAGTTAAAGGAATTGTAATACTTTTCAATTAACCAGAAAAAGCAGTTAATCAGAATCACATATTCCTGGTGCTTTTCAGTTAATGACAATTTTAGAAAATTTAGTATCAATATACATTGGAGTTTGTCACAAAGATAATATGAGGCTGTTATAAAATGAACTGTTATGTAGAGAATGTCAAAGGAATGTGGAGATTGCTAATTGAGCTAAAAGTGAAGAGGCAAGTGATTATGTTGAGTGCTGGTTATTTCAGAAACAGTCAAGAGTTAAAGAATGGTGCTATTCCACTGCTTAACCTTAAGTCCTTTCAGGATGGGATCATGGCTGAAAAGAAAAATGAGAAAGATGCACCACAATAGAAAAACAGCAATTCCTTTTTCAAACTTCTTAATCCAAGTGGCCAATTGCTGGTTGTCATTGCATTAATCTAATTATAACTCTCTCCTATTGAATTTAAAAATACATGAAATGACTGGGGAAAAAATAGCAATGTGTAAAAATCAAAGGCTTCTACAGTTAATGTTACATTCAAAGGTAATTACTTAACACAGGCAAAGCCGAACCATACAACCTACAATTCTGGAACTTTCTATAGGCCATTTTTCTTCTATTTTAAATAAAAGAAATTCCTTTCATTTTTGTCAAGAAAACTTTTCTCTACCTCACTACTGCCTGACAAGGGAACAGATGGCAATTTAAGGGGAGAATTTATGAGAGCCACAATCTTAATGTTGCATAAAGGAAAGAAAAAGACTCGCATCAAAACCACTGACAAATGTACTTGCTAATATTAATGCACTCCCCATTCATCCAATATGCTTCCTAATTGCTTTTCTGTACATAATAATGTGGCACCTGCTGCTCAACATTGCAAACGCATCAGGATTTCTCCAAAGTCAAACAGCTCTGCAACTGGCCCTCTCCCAGTGATAAATGTAGACCACTGTATCACGCACAGTTCCTGTCAGTGGCATAATTAAAATTTTATACTTACAGAAAAAGATAGTAAACAATCAGTTCTTAAATGGATTCACAAGAGGAACTCTTGTTACAGCCAACTTTATAATTAGCATGCATCATGTGCTGCTAACATATCCATGACAAGAGGAGGGAAGAATTAGGAACCTCAGTTGTTCCCTTTAATGCTACATTAAAGGAAAAGGAAAATAAAACAGTCTACTGTTACTGGACCACAGCTCTACAATCCTTTCCTCAAAGTAGCATATAATGTCCCCCATACAACTAGTCTATGGTTTCTCAAAGGAGAAGAATATGAGATTAGATGAGGGTGCAGAAAACTTGCATGCTCATCCATCAGTAAAAGCATGACCTCACTTTCCTATTAGTTGAGGTCGTCACCTTTGTATTAGGAGGTACAGGGATCCAAAGCTATATCTTGCTGGCCAAGTGTACCATTTAGGTTATATTACTAAAGCTTGCAAATTGAAAATGGATTTACATTATTAAATACTTCAAAGAAAAATAGTATTTCATTACACATGAAAATGATATGAAATTCAAAAGTATCCACAAATAAAGTTTTATTGTAACACACTCATGCTCATTCATTTATGCACGGTTTATGGCTGCCCTCTTGCTATTAGGGCATAGTTGAGTATTGCATTACAGACAGTGTAGCCTGCATAGCTTAAAATATTTACTCCCAGTTCCCTGTACAAAAAGGGTTTGCTGACCCCTGATCTAAAGCATTTGTAGTCTATAAATCTATGTAATTGGAATGTGTAGTTATTTATACACGTGTGTACACCTAAAAGATTACTGATCAATGAGATAAAAAAGCAGGGTTACAGTAAGCTTATGTCTATTTGTGAGCATGTGTATAAGAGAAAGGTTAAAAATTATAATTCTAGGTGTAATTAATTATTAATGTCTGAGTTGTGATAAAAACTTAATTATATTAATTAACTATGTGGGCTTTTATCTTGGCTATAATTATATCTAGCAAATGTACTCTTTTGTATCTAAACACTGGATGTTTATTATTTGTTGTTAAAAAAAGAAAAAAGAAACAAGCCAAATAATAGTAATTTACTTATGTCTATCATTCAAAATTGAACTCATGAGAGATAAAGTACAATATTGCCATTTTTTAAAGCTATGGCCTTGGTTTGGTTTTGAGACAGGGTTTCTCTGTGTAGTTTTGGTGCCTGTCCTGGATCTTGCCCTGTAGACCAGGCTGGCCTCAAACTCACAGAGATCCGCCTGGCTCTGCCTCCCAAGTGCTGGGATTAAAGGCGTGTGCCACCACTGCCTGGCTTTTAAAAAGTTATTTGGCCCAAATAACTTTTGGCGTACACCTTTAATCCCAGCGCTCAGGAGGCAGAGCCAGGCGGATCTTTGTGAGTTCTAGGCCAGGCTAGTCTACAGTGTGAGATCCAGGAAAGGCTCCAAAGCTACACAGAGAAACTCTGTCTCGAAAAACAAACAAACAAAAAAAGTTATTTGATAAAATTGCTTGAAACTACAACCACACACACACAATAAGTACACAAGGATATACACAAGTTCACAAACAAGGGTGTGAGGATGACGGTAGCCTGTTTCCAGAGCCTGACATCGCCCCAGGGTCATGTCAGATGTTGTCAATGCAAGAAATGCAGGCCACGGTCACGGGAGACCTTTCCAATTGCACAATTTCCAGGAACTATTGAATCAATAACTTTTTTAAAACCTTTTTTTTTGGGGGGGGGCGGGGTTGAGAAAGGATTTTTTTTATGTAGCCCTGGCTGTCCTGGAACTCACTCTGTAGATCAGGCTGATCTCCATCTCAGGGATCCTCCTGCCTCTGCCTCCCAAGTGCTGGGACTAAAGGCATGCGCCACCACTGCTGGGCTTTATTTTTGCTTTTAAAACATGTTTCTATTTTTATTTATTTTTAATTTATGTGTGTGAGGTATACACCAGGTGAGTGCAGGTGCCCATGGAGACGGAAAGTGGTCATGGATCCTGTGGAGCTGTCCTGAGGCAGAGGCTGGGACTGACCTCATTCCCTCTGCAACGGCAGCAAAAGATGTGTCTGGAGCTTCAATCACTGTTCCAATAAGAAAAACACTGAAGTTACTTGAGAACATGACACTTCTTTGGTTGTGCTTAGTCCTACCATCTGAAATTCTATTTCCACAGAATTATTTCAATTGAAAATTTTTTTAAAAAAAATGAGAAAAGGAGAGAAAAATAGATATATGGGAAGATTTCTGCAGTCTCTCTCTAAGAAAAAGCAGTGGAGCACATCCCGTGATCTCTCCTCACCACCGTGATGGTGTGGGAGCACATCCCATGGTCTCTCCTCATCACGTGATCTCTCCTCACCACCGTGATGGTGAACTGGGCACACCATGTGATCATTCCTCATCACTGATGGTGAGCTGGGCAAGGAATGAACAGGTTCGATGGGCAAAGCACCACGCTGGCTGGCTGACGCCTGTGCTTTGGGTGGATTCACACAGGCTGTTTCAGTGAGTCTGACCTGGGTCCCAGGGCTGGTGACTCCTGCCTTAACCCCAGTGTCCCTTCTCACATCTCCCAGTCACAGTCCCATTGGCAAGAGCCATCCTTTACTGCACAATTACCATCTTTTACATCTGGATGAAAATCCCTTTCTTCTCAGTTGAAGGCTGAAAAGAAGAAATTTGAATCTGGAGACCCTTCTCCTGCTTCCGCTTCGCCAGGAGTGCATGCCCCATAAGATGTCGGACCTTTTTTAAACCGCCGTACCTTTGAGCAAATAGTATTAATTCCAACACATTTTAAAAGATGGGGAGAACTATCTGTGAATATAAATGAAGCAACAAATTCCACAACTAAAGATCTCGGAGAGATTAAGGTCTAAATCAGAGGCACGGATGCAGATGAAATAATTGGTATCATGAATGAAAATGTTACACACTAAACTCGTAGGAAAAACAAAAACCCCGTTTTGAAGATAAAGCTGCATAAAAACTGCTGCTGTGAGTGAGGAAAATAAAGTATGTTTTTAGTTTTCATGCCAGGGAGGAGATGAGATTCATTTTTACACCAGTTCCACAAAGGCTGGCTAGCAACCTGCTTAGAATACAATAGACAGGATTTAAATTTTCTTTCCTTTACATGACTTGCTCATTTGCATGCTAGGCCCCAGAATGGTCTTCTCTCTCCGCCATTTCACAGAATCGCCGCGATCTGAGCGCTGGGAGCAAACCGCAAGGTTCAAGGGTGCTTGTGAGTTCATCACAAAGCTCTTTTATCAGTGTGTTCGCGAGGGAGAATGTAGTCCCTTTCCCACTTCATTGGGCAACTTTTCCTTTGAGGGGCAGCTTCAAAAATCTCCTCCCTAGAAACAGCTCTTCAGCCTGGAAAGGACTCCGTTCCTCCACAAACTCGCCATGGGGACTGCTAATGAAGAGATGAAATTAGTGTTGCCCTGGAAGGACTTTAGAAAAAGGCTCCTCTATCCGTGTGCACCCTGGTGTCAGTTTCTCAAATTTCTTCATTTAAAAGATTACACGTGGCTGTTATTCAAGCTTGTAAGAAAGTCCAACAGGGATGAGACACGAAAGGAAAGGCTATCAACACTTTTCCATTCAAATCCATTCCAGGATGATTAAAGTATATGGAAATGTCCCAAATATCCAGGTCAGTGATGAATAATTGAAAAGAAGAGAAGGAAATAAACTCAAGACATTTTGCAGCTCAAATAGAGAATACCAATCCAATCCAATGATTGCAGTTGTTTTTTTAGTGCCCAGACAACGCATTCGCATCATAAAAGGACATACTGTATATAAAAGAAATGTTCCCTCATTGCAACATAAAGATCTCAGACAGGATGCTCGACAAAATAATAAAAGGACTATATTCATCAACAGATTTAAAACTGCAGGTTATCCTCAGTCACGACTAGACAAGTGCTCCTAGGGACCAGGAGAGGTTGGGACGGCGTTCCCATGTAAATAAGAGGGAGCCGCGCAGGAGTGGTGCTTTCTCCAGCCTCACAAGAGCCCTCACAGCAGGAAATGTTTTATTGTAATGCAAATGTATTTGATTTCCTCCAAAATCCCCTTTCCCTGTCGCTCCTGTCTGAATGTATCATCACCATATTTGCAGTTCTATTAAGCACCATTTTATATTAGCCTAATTTACGTAACCTGCCTAATAGGAATCGGAAACGTTACAGTTATTTTACTGGATCCAATTAGTATTTCATTGTTTTAGCCTGAACACAATATTGTACAATAGTCCTCAATACTCAGCTAAATGGGATAGGATGTATTCCACGTAATACAATAAATGGAAGCATATGTTTTAGGCTAATTAAAATGCAGTTAGAACCTGCCTGAACTGAAACCAATTGCATCCTTTAATATCTGGTGAGTGACTATTTTTTTTTTAAAATCTAATAATGAAATGTCATATCAGGGTGAACTTAAGGGGAAAAAAAAAACAAAAACAAAAACAAAGTTAAGTACTGAAAATAGCTGGACTGAATTGCCAGTGGGTCATTTCCTAGACGTTCATTTCACTGTCTTTACCTTTCACACAGCCATGGAGAGTGAGTTTTTCTCAAGTTAAATACACAAATTCAAAAAAAAAAAAAATGTGTAAACATCATTGGTATAAATATTTCCAATCAGGCTAGGATGAGAAATGACTTAAGCATTCTTACAAATAAAAATAGTTTATTATATTTTTTAACATCTGTTCACTTTTATAAAGCTTATCAGGTACCGTATATTCTGTGTATCAGAAATAATATATTTAGCAAAAATAAAAGCTACAGAATACAAATCGAGAAAAGTTTTTCAACAAGGATATTACAAATGTGGCAAAAAAATGCCAACATCCGTTGATATGGGGATGACCTGAAGAAAACTAATCTGTTCCATCAAAATTGTGAAGATAATAATAGCAACCACCGCAGCTATTAGCAGGATAAATACTTCATAGTTGTTTCAGGCACAACTCTTCATATTGCCGGAAAACATGCTTGTTTTAATCTCAGAATTTTCTTATTGGATTCTTTCCTGTACTGTGCAGCCCCCTCCCTCCTTAGGAACCACAAGCACTGCCGAGATACAAGTAGGAAATTCCCCAGCCAAAAGGAGAAAATGCTGACACGTGACCCATGGAAAGCACATTTGTTCCTTCTTTTTGTATTCTCAACCCCATTTCAATGAACAGAAAATAGAATTTGAACTCGAAGGTTTTCCAAAACACAACTTTCAGAAGAAAATACATATGAGGGGTTTTTGAATATTAAAGTAGAGGCAAAATTTTAATACTTAGCAAAATACCAAATGCACTATTTTTGAGAGAAAAATCTTATTTTTCACACCTGACAATGGTGTAAAACAACACTAAAGTGAGCTCCTGTGCTGACTTAATTTTCCACTGTGACATTAAGATGGCCGCAGCTCACAGGAGAGCGTACTTCATGTCATTCCTTTCGACTTTGCCATTAACTCCATAACAGCTGGCATCAAATACAACAAATTGTGATATAATGAGCTGGTATATTGCTAGCAATTACAGAGTTAAGTTGGATAAATCCTTAGAGTACAAGATAAGTGTGCTTTCTACCTGACAATAAATTAAAGGTGACACTCTCTTTAATCTAAAATTGCCTAAGATCATATATAAAAATCAACAACAAAAAATACTATGATTGAAACCACATCTCAAAATTTTCCAAGTTTGACTAGATCCATTTCATATATGTTTATGATACCTGTCATCTCCATCTATTATTTAAAGACTTTTTATGCATCTCTGGGTTATGAAGTATGTTTGTGATAACCATACTTATGAATTTGGAAGCTCAAATTGTGAATCCTATATATTTTGGTTTCCTTGTCAATAAATATATTTGAACAGCATCCAGGTAACCAAGCCGTAATATTTCCTAAAGTCAGAAAACACTGTGCTTTGAGGGAAACACCAAACCAGGTTTTGCTTAGATGCTCTTGTGAACTACATAAACATTACTTCTCTTCCAGTCAGTTCATACATACCAAGGAACTAATTTTTCTTTAGTTGATATTTTAAGATACATAATGTCTATAACCTGCAGCATACATTATGAGCTGTAAACAAAAGAAATTCAGATGGCAGATGTGGTTAGATTCGAACATCCAGGGTCTTGGATTTGATTTGTCATCATGAAAGCACCCACTGCAAATTATGCAAGGGAGCTAGGAGAGGCATCAGGATAGGACCTCTCTAGACACAAACACAGGGCAAGTTAAAAGTAAAACAGGAGCCATGAAACCTATTCCATACCAAAGGGTAAGGGGTGATTTTCCAAAAGGATTAGAAGTGAGCTTCAGCTCCCAACAGAAAACTTAAAATGTTTCCACACAGCTGTATTTTCCCATTCTGAATACTTTTAAAGAGGAAAACAATACATTTCCCTTGACAGGCAAGAACTCCACTCCTGAGCTACATACCCAGCCCAGAAACAGCACTTCTTAAAATATAAACTGTGGCATCTTCCAATCCTGTGCTTCCCATACAGTAAATGATGATTAAATGCTCCCCAAAACCTTTTGGAAATTTAGAAGGTAGAAGTCATCTTACGTGGTCTAAACAACAACAACAAAAAATTATACTACAGCAGGCTGACTTTGGGGACAGTGACCAATCTCATCACTCCCTCGTGTTCTGTGACCAATTTGTATTATTGGGTTTGGAGACAGAGATTGGCACAGATTCAAAGTACTTAAGCAGATCAGCCCTAAAAGAAATTAAGCTTGTTGACAGGCAAGAATTTGAACTGAAGTGGAAATTGCAAAATGTAGCAATTAACCATTACTCTCACAGACACTGGTGATATTTGGAGCATGTTACTACTCTAAAATTCGACACCTTGGCATAGTGAATATTTTAGGCAGGAGAAATTGAGAGGCAATACATGTATGAAATCTTCTCTGACCTTCCCCTGCCCTTTCCCCTGAAGTCAGGAAAGTTCTGAGGAACTTTCCTACAGCAATGTTAGATCAGTGGTAAAGGCTTATTGGAAGACTCCTGTTTCCTTCTGGTCAAGAGACTGGGAAAGACCGTGGAAGCACACCTAATATTCCCAATGGGCAGGCCAATCATGAAGCTGAGGAATCGGCTCTCCAGAAGGCAGATCCATATTAAAGAAACAGGAGAAAGAATTGCCCCACTGATGGGGCAATGCATCTTCCCTTCCCAGCACCCTTGCCTCTGTACAATCACCACAGAGCAGCCATGACATTCTGGTGAGTCTTGACTGAAGAGGGGAAACTCCTTTATCTTCTCTTGCATTCAGGCCAGAGTCTAAGTATGCTTGTTGTGGAATATTATAAGATATGTTACATTTGTTTATGCTATGCAACATTTGTTTAATGATGCAAAGATGTGCTGTATACTTTTATGTTGCATGTGTTTAAATCTGTGAATCTGTGTTACTTTACCTGTCCTGAACACCTGATGATCTAGTAAAGAGCTGGACAGTCAATAGCAAGAGAAAGGGTAAACAGGGCTGGCAGGCAGAGAGAATATATAGAAGGAGAAATCTGAGAGGAAAAGAAGAAAGAGCAAGAGAACAAGGAGAGGAGGATGCTAGGGGCCAGCCACACAGCCAGCCATGGAGTAAGAGTGAAAGTAAGATATACAGAAGCAAGGAAAGGAAAACGCCCAGAGGCAAAAGGTAGATGGGATAATTTAAGTTAAGAAAAGCTGGCAAGAATCAAGCCAAGTTAAGGCCGGGCATTCATAATTAAGAATAAGCCTCCATGTGTGATTTGTTTGGGAGCCCCACAAAAGAGTAAAAGAGCCAAAGAGAAAAATCAGTCAATAACATGTGTTTTTTCTGGTACTGTGGGATTCCTCAGGATTACGCTAAAGCTCCCCACCCCTTTTGCCATGCAGTCACTGGCCTTGCCATGTGGCTAGCCTCCATGACTAACTCAACATGGCATGGTTTGCTCTCTCTGGCTCTCTCTGGCTCTGGCTCTCTCTGTGCAGATGCTGAAATTTACAATTTGTTTGCTGTGTTTTTTTTTCTTTTAAATTCCAATAAAATTGTCCTTGAGCATTCTTCCTGCTCCATGCTTAATTTTTTTAATTAATGGCATTAAGAACCCCAACAGGGAACTATGGTTTCCTTGGTAACATGTGATAACTCTGAAGGAATCCCCCAAATTTCACAGTAATAGCAGGTCATAAGACCCTTATGTGAGGGGCACCTTCCTATACTTAAAGGAAAAGAGCACCCCCATCTCTGAAGACACAGGGTCACAAAGACTCTGAATGAGCAGATGTTTTCTCTACTTTATCAGTATAATGTTGCCTGTCTGTACACTGTCTATTCTTCGTTAAACCAGCTAAAAAAAACGGTTTCAACTGTTGCTTGGATCTTCATTTCCTTTTGAAGATTCATATAAAATTTACATTAAATAAATGTGTATGGTATTCTCTTGTTACTCTGTCTCGGTTGCAAAAACCTTAGCTAAATAAAACCTAAAATAGTTAAGAGGGAAAATATATTGTACTCCCTTTTAACATCTACTTCTCATGCCTTGAGTAGACAGAGACAAAGTTGAAAATGCTGTTTCTCATTTTTAATTAGCAGAAATATTCTATTCCTTTTATAAACACATTCAAAGCATTATCCAGCAGAGAAATTCCGAAATAGTCAGTTAAAATATTATGGAGGAAAGTGCATGCCATCTATTGGTGAGAAATGCTTCAGAGTCTCTTGCACCAAGAGTTTCACGGAGTGCTGAGTTCTACTAGTGCTTGGGTGTGGCTGAGTATGAGTCTGTCTTAAAAACTAAGGTTAATGCTACTCAGTTTCTTCTATAACTAAGGGTAACCTCAAACTCCAAATTCTTGTCTGAATTAGCTGTAGGCTGTTAACCCAAAGGATTAGTTTAGGCAGTGATCATAATTGATGGCCCAGATACAGGGCCACAAAAATAGACTCGGGAATACCATCTGCAAAGGTCTGTTGGATGCTCACGTTCACAGATTTACACATTTGGAACAATGGAGAGACTAAGGATCTATAGGACAAAAGAGGAAGAGGGTGTTAACAAGAATGATTTGTCTTCACCTGTTTGGTACCATAAAGAATCTTAGATCAACACAGACTCCTTCTGTTGCCCAGTCTACCTCAGAATTACATGCCAGAATAGACCTTTTACAACTTTGTCATGTTGTCTTACAAATGATAATAATAATAATATCAATAACAATAATGTTTTACAAAAGAAAAACACCTTGAGATGATTTAGAAATAAGAGGTGAGTTTTAGAACCTCAAACTGTAAGAAGTATTTTATATCTTACACGATGAAGCTTGCAGACCAGCACACCATCTAAACTGAAATCAGAAAAACTTTGCTTTTACCTCTAACTCATAAAATCACAAGGAACTTTCTTTACATGGCCAGGCCTACAAATGGGCCAGGCCACTTTACCTTTGTTCTGAGATAAGGATTTGTGGGCAGATGACAAGGTGCTAATGAGGAGCTAATGTCCCCACATCTGGCAAACTGCCAAGCTCAGGATGAGAGGATTTAGAGCATTTGTCTGAATTAGCATTGTATAGAGGAGGGAAGGGCTAGGAGACAGCCAACTCCAGATTGAAAATCTTGGCTATCCTGGACTTCATGTCCCATTCCTAAGGTAAGGGCTATCCCGAGACAATTCTACACTTTCATTAGGTGGCATGAGTGAGTCTCATGCTGATACACTTGTCTTGCTTTTCACTGTGGGATAAATTAGTAAGAATTAGCAAGTTCAGAAGCTGTCCCACCTCATCACCAAGTCTGGGTATAATAACAATGAAGAAGCAGGTAACATTCTGTCTATATTACATTCATCCATCATAAATATAAAGTCAGTTTATACAAGTGTCTATCCAGAACAGTTCTTGCATTCAAAATTGAAGGCATTTTGTTTTCTAATTTTGTCATCAAAAATTCACATCATGTGTTTCTAAGTCAGGGCTTGGGGGAGCATGGAGGGACAGAAAGGCTTAAAATTTCAATAGGCTGATCTGCCCAACGAAATAAACAGAGTGCTATTGTGTGGCCCCTTTCTCCAGGCTCACCAGTGTTCATTTCCTAGCAATTAACCCTGCTAAGTTCAAAGCCATGTGGATATGCTGATATAGGTTTTCATTTATATCAAGAAAACAAAGAAGGGTAGCAGAGTGAAGGTGAGGATTCAGGGTCAAGAACAAACTGCCCGAGGCCTGTGGCCCACAGTAGCTCATTTCTTGGATATACAGGAAGTGGGGAGAGAAATGAATGAAGAATGGGAGGAGGTCTTGTAGCATCATGACACATTTCAGTTGGGTGGTTGGTTCATTTATTCCTCTTTTCATATGGTTACACACTGTAGAGCCCTGCTTCCCCTCTGACTACAATGCGTAAAACTTCATCATAACACTGAGCAGTTCAGCTTCCACATCTCAGCTCTTTGCTCTCTTCAGGCCCAGGCTTTGCTTGTGCTCTCAAAGCTGTCCCTTCCTATTGGCTCAAACATTCTTTCCAACAACATAGCTGATGCTGGCCATATCATTACTGTTGAGCATATCCAAGGAAAGCTTAAGACGGTACTTGATTCAGGAGACATAATAAGAACAGTTGCCCATAGCCTTTAGGAAATTCCAGTGTGTGTTTCTCTCAGAAGATGTCTGCTCTGAGCTGAGGAAATAGCTGTAGCAAGCTGACTCATAACCAAAAGCTTCCAACAGGTACTGAAAGGTCAAAGGTCACTGGTGACAAACCAACACTTTTTTTTTTTTTTAAAAAAAAAAGGGCAGCTGTGATGCCACACAAAGAAGGCAAAATATTAACCAGATTACCAGACAATGGCTTAAGGGCATGAATCAGCAAGAACTTTGCAAAGGTACAAACAGACAAGCTTCATGAAGATGCTGAAAACCACAGCTGGAGAGATGGCTCAGTGGTTAGGGGCACTGGTTATTCCTAGCACCTACATGGTGGTTCGCAGCCACCTGTAACTCTAGTTCCAGAGGATCTGACACCCTCTTCTGGCCTCCTAGACCTAAGCACACAAATGGTACACAGACATACATGTAGGCAAAACAATCCCTCTCACAAAATACATCTTTTCACAAAGATGGTAAAGACCAGCAGGATGAAAGGGATAGGGAAAATAACAAAACCACAAAGAAGATAGATTTTCAGCGCTGCTGCTGGTTCTGGTGCTTTTGCATTCATCACACATGGACTG